>NC_061107.1:57517076-57534576 GCF_015104395.2 Macrobrachium nipponense | reverse complement strand
CTTAAATCATGTTTTCAGGTATGAATCCTGTCAGTGTCAACTCGTCAATGAAGTGAGAGAAAACCCGAACCTGGAAGATCCTTATACGACGGAAGCCCTCATTCTTGTTACTGTTCTACACATACACAAACACATTTTTCAACAATAGCCTTTTCCCCCAATAGAGGATGGTTTTAAAGAAAAAAACGACGTGCGTCTTGGAATACCCTGTTCAAAACTTGTACAGATCCGTGATTCGAATCACTCCAACACCCATTGCGCCAATCTCCTCTATTTATGGAGGTACTCTCGCGCTTTCTGGATATTTAAATTTTCCTTGTGTGGCACCTCTTCTATTCAATCAATTCAGCCTCGAATTACACACATTTTTTACCAAGGTATTATCTGCCAGTGTTTCGGAGTGTTGACGTCCCATTCGCTCATATATTCCAACCTTGGCTTGCAAGTTGCAGAAACACGCAAAAGTCACATCCATATCTTTCCCATAGTGTAACTACGTACCTACCAGGTATACTTCACCTGTTTGTGACTTCTTTTTTAATCATGCCGTCAGTCATTAGATTCACTCCCAGATGCTTATATAAGTCAACTGTTTCCATTCTGTCTCCACCCATACTAACATTCATTGCTTCACCTTCCCGGTTTTCATATACCCTCATAATCGCACACTGATTCCAACTTTCTTCTTTAGAAAAAAATGAGTATTGTATCATTTGCAGGAGTCAACAATTCTACAATTCATTCATGTACCATGTTATGGTCCTATTTATTTTTTATCTGTCAGCTTTCTTTCCACTAACTTCTCATACCACCCCACCACCAAAGATTTTAAACAACCACGGAAACATAATCGTGTTGTCTGAGACTTCCTTTTAGACCAAACCAGCCATTTTTCCCTCTCCACAATTTAATAAGTACTGCGATTCCATAATAAAACTTCCAATCGATTTCAGCAACGTTTCTCATTTCCTGTTTGTCTCCAGCGCCTTCCACATTTGGTGTCTTTTGTTACTTAGCTTGATTTCAAGAGGCTATAGGTTAATGCCGTCTCTCACAGCGGTGGTGGAGTGGGTAAAAGCTTCACTGACGTGCCTGAATTTGTATGGTGCCCTGGGTTCTCGCCTGGGCGCCGACAATTCTATTATCGTCTAATAAAATTCCCCTTCGGTTAAGCATATATGAAAATATATTAATTCCGAGGTAGAGTGAATTAGATATTAAAGGACATTTATAGCTCGATGTATGTATATGAATCACGGTAATGTGATATGACTTATATTTATATATATATATATATATATATTATATATATATATGTATATATATATAAATATATATATATATATATATATATATATATATATATATATATGTATATATATATATATATATATATATATATATATATATATATATATATATATATATATATATATATATATATACACACACATTGTATACATAAATGTGTGTATGTATGTATATGCGTACATACATTCGTACGTACATAATTGTTCACTTCACTCATTGTCGGGCACTGTTGCCAACGTCCCTTGTGCTTGTACTCCTTAGTGCATAATTAACCCATACAAAAATGAACTTCCTTAAAGCACATTCGCGTGCCGTAAGGTTTCCTGCACTCATGCTTCAGAGTCTTTATGTGATGAGTGCACAAGTAGTATTGATCGGCAGTGACTGCCTTGAATATGTGGCAGGTGTTAAGCATCGTATGTGGCGTAATGGAGTTTCTAACGATTTCAGCGTTGCAGTGACCAACGAAGCGAATCTTTGAGAAGTTTCTCTTCGGTCATGACAGGAGAGAAAACGACTTCTCCACGGCTGGCTTTTCATCGAGGGGCACATCCACTTGCCAAATGGCTGCCAAAATGGCCTTTGTGTGTGTGTGTCTCTTTGCTCATAGTACGAGCGAACAGTGATAATGACTATGCCAATTGTAGTAGCTATTACGCAAAAAGAAAAAAAGAGAGAAAAAAAAGACCAACGAAAGTGAATGTAGGGCTAGAAGTGCCACTCGCCATGGCAGGAGACGAGACTCGCAGCCTTCCAAATTCTCTTCAGTAAAAGAAGCATCAGTAAATTGTCCATTCTCCCGTATTAATACTTCTTTGTCGTTCAGATACCACAGATGAAAGTGACACTTAAAATAATTATTCTCATCGAGAATATTTGTAAAAATACCGTAATTCGTGAACAGGTGCGTTGTGTGCCGAGATGCGAGAAAAAGAGAGAGGATCGGAAGAAAAATGGTTTGACAGAGAAGGGGGAAGCACGAGGGGGGGGGGGGGGGGCTGTGGTTGCGGTATTTGTGTTTAGGCTATTGGGAGGGGTGGTGGTTGCACTCCATCCGTACAGCCCATTTTTCTTCTTAAATGCTAGGATTTGTAGGGGGGCCGGTCATAGAATGAAAAGGAGATTGAGATGAGGAGGATGGGGGGTGGGGTTGATGACAGGGGGGCCTATGTCTGGTCACGTGAAAGTTCTATTGAGTTGCCGCCGGGCTTCGCTTCTTGATGCTGCAGTTGCTCCCAGGTGCGAGGCGCTCACCTGTGACGCCACGCTCACGTACACACGTAGATGTGGTGTGCGTTTTTGTGTGCATAAAGCGTCATTACATTGTTAGCTTTTTTTTTTTGCCTTACTAAATTGCTTTGCGGATTGAGAGCAATTTAGTGATTGCGAATGCTTTGTTATTTTTGTTCGATTTGGCCGAGTCATGTTGACGTTTGTATATGTAATTGTCTATTTACATGTGCTGCTATTTGTGTTGTTATAATTGAGTCATTCTTAATCTGAGTGGTTCTCTTCGTACATTAAAAAAAAAAAGGAACTGACTTCAAAACTGAATAGAATATTTTTTGCCCAGGTTCATTTTATCTTTGCAGTAATAACTTGTCGGGAAACCAATCCCATCCAAGGTTATAATGTTCTCATATGACGTTCCATAATCTTTATTACTCAAAGATAGCCAGCATGAAAGAATTTGGATTGCTATCTAGTGCATTGAAATTCCCAGTGTTATTGGATGAATGTGTATTTGGAAGGATATTGAGGCGATAATTGTATATATATATATATATATATAGTATTATATATATATATATATATATATATTATATATATGTTCACGTATATATGAGGTTTTATTCTTCCTTTTTCACGAAGATAGATATATGAGGTTATATAGTCCACAGGGAAAAGTAAAGCTGAATTCCTTGTAGCTCCGCTGGCCCTTATCGAAAGTTTATAGTACATTGAAAGTAAAATGTAAGAAACAGAGAAATAGAAATAAGCAGTTAGATAAACACTGGTCGTTGAAACACAAGAAAGTCAGTTACTGTAACAACCTTGTAATTTGAAATGATTTGCAAACAATCCGAAGGTTTCAAAACACAAAACAATTCATCTAACAATGTAACTATGCTTTCAGTGAAAAGACAACATTGTTTAGTTTGTACTATCCTTTAAACCGGCTTTTCACAACTTTGATCCTAAAGCAAAGGTAGTCACTGGCAAACGGCGCCATATACCACAGCAATCCATCATATCCCATATAAATTGTAACAACCTTCTGATTTAAACTGATTTATAACCAATTCAAGGGTTTCGCAATATGAAACAAAGCTGCAAACATGTTCACAGTGAAAAAAAAGTCTTTGTTTAGCTCGTACTGTCCTTTAGCTGTATGTAAGAAGACGGAATCTGTTTTAAATATCCCTGTATGATTATTAAAATTGTTGCAATCACCTATGGCAATGCATGGACTTTCAAGTAGGCCCCTCTCTACATGATTATTTCGTTTTAACAATACTGGGAACAATTCCACAGAATGACGTCATTATATGATTGATTATGGACATTTATGGCATTGCTACTATCATTTCTCCTTATACTAAATTTGTGGTGACTTTTCGCACCTCAAGTTCCTTTTTAGATCATCCAATATAATACTTATTACATGAACATGGGGTCTGACAAATAATACCTTCATCATATTTAGGACTAGTATTTCTTAAAGCATTAAATTACATTTCTTAAGAACTATTTCTTAAGCATTAAATTACATTTAAAAAATTCCAAAGGACCTTTAGTGTTGTGACCGAAAACCAGCTTGAAAGGACTAAATCCCGTAGTGTCATTCGGTGCCAAATGTAAAGCTAACAAAACAAAAGGCAAATTTTCTTCCCAAAAGTTATTACACAATTTTCGTAAACAACTTTTTAACGTTTCGTGAAACCGCTCCACAATGCCTTGTGATTCGGGGTGATAAGGTGTGGAAGTTACCAGTTTAATACCTAACTCTTTCATTCTATCCCTGAAATATTTGAATACAAAATTACTGCCATTATTGCTCTGTATAATACGAGGCAGACTAAACTAACAAGCGTTTAACTTCCGTCTTTGCTTCACAGCTTCTAATGGGTATTGCCTCTGGATAGCGAGTTAGCCTATCAATGATTGTTAACAGATATAAACTCCCTCTCTTACTTCTAGGCAATGGTCCGACCATATCGATAACTACATCCTCAAAAGGTTTGCCAACTGAAGGAATATTACACAATGAAGCTCTGGGAATTACTTGATTCAGTTTTCCAGCAATTTGGCATTCATGACAGCTTAAAACATACTTCTTCACGTCACTTCTCATTTTAGGCCAAAAGTATGCCCTACTAATACAATACACCTGAAAGTTTTATTTACACCCAAATGTCCTTGCTCATTATGCGCTAACTTCAAAACTAGTTCACAAAGCTTCCTAGGGACCACTAGTTGTTCAGTGATCTCTATGCTACCTGACTTAGGACGAACATAACAACACAAAACTTCGTCTTGTAAACAAAACGTTTCCTTACACACATTATCGACATCATCATCCAGCTCACATTGAAAAATTCGAGTTATTGTCTCATCCTCTCTCTGAAACTTGACAAGCTCATCTTTATCCAAAAGGTTAGTCCCTAATTCATCACAGTAACTATTACTTGATTCCACAACATCGACTATGTTATTCTCGATGGCTACACCTTCAGCTTGGCTATCACTGTCCCCACCAACAGAGTCAGGTCTCTCAGCCACACTCATGCCAAGATCACCTCTATCACACTCGTTTGAATCCACAAACAAACTATAACCATAGTCTATGCCTGTATCTAAACCTGACCTAGTTACTACCATTTCAGGCACTGGAATCTCTCTCACAACAGGATTCACATACTTGCCATCAACTGGCAAACTGTCAACGACTGCTAGTTCCACTTCTCCTGAAATTCCCTGACTTTCCAAGTTTACCTTCAACAAAGGACAAATAAGGACAAATAACGCAAGTGTTGGGAAGTCCACCTAACATGAATTTTTCTTCCATGTTGATTTCTGCCCTGTTTGGCACTCTCCTAATTAGGGAGACAGCAGCTCCTGTGTCCCAAAGCAAGACTATTTCTCTCGAATCCCCTCTTCCAAGAGAGGAAACTACACCTTCTGACAGAAATTCTCCATAAATTTTCCTAGTTTCTCTCATCACATCATTCCTACTTGATGAAAGGTTAATTAGAGACACTGGTTTCTTAATGTCCTTCCTTTCTACTGCACAATTTCTTGCTAAGTGCCCTTTCTCATTACATCGGAAACAAGTTAATCCTGAGCTACTAAAAGCCCCTTTATTCTTACAAACCTTAGACGTGTAACCAGGTTTTCCGCATACATAACAGTAATAGTCACTTTTACTCGCACTGCTATTACCAGAACCGAAACCTTCACTGCTTGTACTTTACCTGACGAAGGATAATTTCACTTCTTACTGACACTTAAATTATGAGTCAGACTGTATTCTTCTGCTAACCTAGTTGCTCCTGCAAAAGATACTTTTTGCCTCTCTTCTATATAAAGCTTAATCTCAGGGGATACATTATCTTTGAAGTTCTAAGTTCTTCAGACCATCAAAATCATCAACTTTAGTGGAAGATAACCGATCACAAAACAGCCTCTCTAACTTCTTACCGTATTCTACATATGCAATATTCTTGTTTCTTCTCAAACTTCCAAATTTCTTAACATACGCCTCTGGTACTAACCTTTTGCGCTAAGAACAGTTTCTTTCACAGTATCATACTCTTCACATTCCTCCTTCGACATGCAATTATACACAGTAAGTGACCTACCACGCAAAACTGACTGTAAATATAGAGTTCACATTTCTTTAGGAGAACCTACTCTTTCCATTAACTTCTCAAAACACATGAAATATTTTGTTATATCTTCCTCATCAAACTTTGGTACTATTTCAACACTGCACTCATACCTAAATCATCAGCTTCATTTTCGTTCTCACCCGTCTGACTGTTAAGAGTATTTTATCTTAAACGAGTGATTTCTAACTCATGCTTACGTTCTTTCTCTCTTTCTTCCTGCTTCATCATCATCATTTCTCTCTCTTGCTGCATTTTAATTACTTCTCTCTCTTGCTGCATTTTCATTACTTCATTTTCTTGCTGCATTTTTGTTACTTCTCTCTCAGCTGCTCTTTTATCTCTTTCTTTTTTCTCTTTCTTTCTTCTCAACATACTCACAGAGATCATTCCTTTCTAGACCTAGAAGCTTATCAGACTCAATAAACTCTTTCGTCATCTCACTCATTCTGGTTCTTTCTATATTCTCTGTTTCAATATGTTACGGTGCTGAATATCCTGGCATGGTCGCCAACTGTTACGGATTGAGATCTGCTCAGGTTCTTTATTATAATTAACAAAAAGGATTCAACACCAACAATTGAAACATGGGATATGAATGTAGAAAGAAACTCAAACAGAACAGAAGCTTATTTACAAGCTCATTCACAAAGATAAATGCAGAATGGTTTCTCCTATTAACATAACAAAATTAAATCTGACTATGTATGAAAAGGGGGAAACAGTGCACTGCAGGAAGGAATGACTTAGTCTTGAAACTTGAAGAGCGGGTTACTTCTCAAAACCACTTGCAGGATGCTTCTTCACAGAAAGAATTTACTCGGCAATAGGACTGAACTATGGACTTTACTTTCTTATTTCCGTTTCCACTCCCTCTCAGGTGGCACAGAGGATCATCAGTGATGGTATGCACCCCCAGCTTTCCCAAGGTGCAGCATTCAAGGTACAAACTTCTCGTCAAGTCCTCAGGTACCGACAGGTAACAAGTGCTTACACAAACATACAAACAATCAGTAACATCTGCTGACGTATGGGGAGCGTCATCTATATGACATGCATGTCTGGCAGTGATTCCTCTTTCCCTAACTTGAACTTCTGCTACTACTTCTATACAGCAGCGATGTCCTTTTATATACAGCTTGGGTCCCTTTGGGATGCTTCAAACTAGACAGGTATCTGGAAAAGAATTCACATCAGGGCCAGTACCATAGAGGAAACAAAAAGAATACAATGAGGAAAGTCGTTTCCATTTGAGAGCAGAAAGGAATAAATTTGTGAGGAGCCACCTGAGGATTTACATGGGTCAGGTCACAGGGAAAACTGATTTCTGGATGCCTGTGCATAGGAGTGTGGATGGCAAGGGACAGGTAAACAACATTCCCCAGAGATTGACTGCTAATGACCCCCGGTCTGTCCTGATATTCCCTGAAATTACATATCTGACATGTCATGGGGAACTTTATGATATGGGCAAAATGTATGCGTTTTCCAAAAAAATTTACTTTTTTATTTTCCCAAATTCTTATCTATTTTCCAAAATTCTATGTAACTTTTGAACTTCTACGTTATTAAAGAGAAAACAAATGTCTATATATGACGTTTATGAATATTATATAATATAATATATATATATATATATATATTATTATATATATTAATAATTATTGTATATATGTATATGTGAGTATATATATAATATATTATATACTATATATCTTATATTATTGTAATATATATACATGTAATCTATATATATATATATAATATATATATAATATTATATTATATACATGTCATATATATATATATATATATATATATATATACATTATATCTATATATATATATATATATATATATATATATATATATATATATATAGTACTATAATATATATCTATATATATATATATGTAATATATATATATATATTAATATATATATATATATATATATATATATTAGTTATATATACTGTTATCAACTGCTTGTTCCTTCCTTGAAAATGTAGTTTAACACTTTCAAAAATGACCTTGACTGTAGGGACGAGAGTTATCACAAACAAAAAATCTATGGCAGAAGGCTGATATTACTGAAAAAGGAGGAATTTACATAAACTCTGGACTTTAGTTTTAAATGAACTATATTTACATTAAGTTATGGGTAGGTCCAGGAACTAATGAGGTGGTTGATTATCAGTTCACTGGAAACACGTTGCTGGGAAATGAACCAGCCACAGAAATCAGAATTTGTGCAAAACAGGTTATTTCAATGCAAGCCTTATTCCAAAGGGTTCCCAATTTTTCCCACAATCAGGGACTGTGTTTGTTTGTAAAGAGATTGCATTCTAGCATCATTACTAAGGCAAGGAACATGTGGGAAACGTTAATCACTACTTGCTCTTAGCATAAAATATCACAACCCACTCAAGAGGCATGAAATGAATGGGAGTTTACACAGAAAGGACTATTATGTTGCTTGAATTAACTAGAGGATGTTTCTAGCATGACAAGGGAATTAATCACAGCATTGAACCAAATTTGGGAGAGTGAGAAGCTGGACAAAGAAGGAGGGAAAGTCGCCTTGGAAGAATGGAAATGAAATACAGACAAGAGGCAAAACGATTCCCTGACTGCACTAAATTTACATCTCACAGTACTTGGAAATCCTAGGTTTGGTAGTCTTCTTATCTGCTGATATTTCTGTGCACTATGGAGGTATAAGAACAATTGTGGGATCCCCCAAGAGGAGGGAGGACAGCAGAAGGGGAAAGTGGAGTCTGCAGGGCTTGAGAAAATCTGAGTGTCTGAGGTTCTGAGGAAGTTCTCAGGCAGAGCGGCTGGAGCCCTGTCCTTCTAAAATCTCGCCTGGATAGGCCACTCCCTCATTTAGGCCCCTTGTGAAGAGTAAATCCAGAGCAGCCAATGGGAGCAAAGAGGGGTTTAGAGAGGATGGAGGCTTCCGGTTCACAGGGGCAACTTGCATATAGGCAAGACTGAATGAACTGGTTATAAAGATGTCTTACTTTTCTGTCGTTCTGGCTTAAAATACTGAACAATATATATATACATATATATATATATATATATATATATAATATATATATATATATATATATATATATATATATATATATATATATATATATATATATGTGTGTGTGTGTGTGTGTGTGTGTGTGTGTGCGTGTGTGTGTATGTATGTATATTTATATAATTGTGTGTGTGTGTATAATTATTAGAGATGTACCGGGTGTCTCAAAATGTCACTTGCGGATGTGAATAGGGATAAAAATTTTTTTACATTTGCGGATGCGGATGTGGATGTGGATATCAATCTTTTAAATTTGTGGATGCGGATGCAGATGCAGACATTTAGTGACCATACCCTCCTGGATGCGGATACTATGTAAATCTAAATAATTTAGATGAATTTAATTGTTAAAGACGATTTTCAGCCAAATAATTTAAAATTGTGAATTATCTCATAATAGTTGATGTACTATGTTCAAAAGACTGTATCCTTTACTGAGAGAATATGACCACAGATTCTTCATTTATTTGGGAATGATCATAAGATAATTTTGCGATTTATTTGCAATTAATAGTTCATCAAATAACATAATGCAGACATATATGGTATATACATACATATATACATGCATATGAATGTCTTTTTACTGTAATACAACAGCATAATATGAAGATAAAAGGTACACAAAACACTATTTTAACGTTGCAACCTTATATTTCGAGCACTCCTTTCTGTGCTCCTGATCACTGGTAAAATATCATCCATGCATATATATAGTACATATATATGTATATATAGTTATATATTTATATATAAATATATATACATATACATATTATATACAATATATACATTATATGTATGTGTGTAGACGTGTGCTCTCATGATTACATATAAATGAATACAGTCTGCATAATGTTATTTTATGAAAATCCTGGGCATATGTGAAATAAGCAATTCGCTTATGAACATTTGATCCCAGAGGGCTAGTACTAAACACGGTGAAATAGTGATTCATCTATAACTGGTTCACTTAAGGTAGATTCTTGGGTGATCCCTATCCTACGAGACGTTAGTTTGGCGGCCGCTGATTGGCTGGGAGCTGCCTACCTCCCGGTACCAGCCACAATCAGCGGCCACCAACAAACGTCTCGTAAGAATAAGGCTCATCCGAGAATCTACTTAAGTGAATCAGTTATAGTTCACTGTTGTGCTGTGTTTGGTACTAGTCCCTTGGGGGTTAAATGTGTTTCGCTGTGTTTAATACTAGGACCTGGGGAGTGAAATGACACTAGTTAACACGCATCTCAGCTCGTTTGCAAGGGGAAACTCAATCCGCGGGGATGCCACCGCTGTTTAGAAATCCGCGCGGTTGCGTGTGAACACCCCCATGCTCTGTCACCGACTTTAAATCCGCGCGGTTCGGGCCACGCGGATGCAACCACCGTGTATGAACAGGGTCTAAGTGATACTTATGTATGTGTGTATATTTTCTTATGAACGTACAAACAGTAAGAACGATACACGAACGATTTAGTTTTCTTGTCACAAGATTATTTCATGCTCATTGAGTGATAAGGGTACCAAAACTCAAAGCCATTTTCTGTATTAAAGAGAGAGAGAGAGAGAGAGAGAGAGAGAGAGAGAGAGAGAGAGAGAGAGAGTTTCCTTAAAATGCAATACCCTGCCTTTAGGATTATAACTGTTTTAAATGACATGAAATTACTAAAACATATATTCTTTAATCAAAACAAATATGCTTTAATAGAGCTAATTATAAAGTATACACTGTATGAAATGCGTAATTGTGTGTTATGTATTCTGTATAATAAAAACGACGAAAAAGCCAAATTTAACAGAAAGCAAAACAAGAAATCTACTTTTAGCTACAATGTGAGTATGAATTACTGAACGCTGAGCAGGGATGATATCCTCATATCCGCAGTCTCAAACTGCAGATGCGGATGAGGATGTTGCTCATAATCCTAATGCAAATGTGGATGCAGAAGTTAAGAAATTGTCAATGAGGATACAGATGCATATATATAAAAAATGGGGATAACCTCAGATGCAGTATCTGATACATCTTTAAATTGTATAATCACAAGACCTTCTTATGCTCTTGATTTCTTCACATTTTGGAAACATTTGTCACTACGAAATCCGAGATTGAAATGAATTAAATGAGGAAATTCTAATGCTCTGGTGATATTCGAAACTGCATCCAGCGTTCGAATCCCGGCCTGGCGTCAGAATTTCTTGGTTTGGTTCATCATCAGGTTCCCAGGCCTTGTTCTAACAAGCATATCCAAAATGGGGAACAATCGAAAAGTTGAAGTGCATTGCGGTTATTACCATTGTACGCACACACACACACACACACACACACACGCACAGATATATATATATATATATATATATATATATATATATATATATATATAATATATAATATATATATATATATATATATATATATATACATATATATCTGTGTGAAATAGTAGTACCACAATTGTAATATTACAATTCCATACGTATCTGTTCAAGAAGTAACGAGGAGATTCTAAACGCATTGTGTGTGTAAGATAGTCCTATTTTATCAATAAATCGTTATAGTTGGTTGCTTAGAATAAATGGTTACTGGATTAACTGCCAAACCAGCGATGAGCTCTCTGTGAAGAAAATGCTCATAAATTCAGCCTCATTATACACCTACACAGAAGGCTTATCAGCAGTGCTTTGATTTACTCGTACCTGCTAACGCAGTGAATACACACCCATGCCTTCAATGCACTCCCGTCTGTGTATTTGTGTTTAATTCTATTTTTTGAACATGAAAGCATTTTCAAGCTAACACACCTCCCGCCCCACTCAGTCAGTATTTTGCAGTCTCCTCCCCATCCTTCTTCCCAAAACCTGTAAATTATATCCCTGATTCACCATCTTATCCTCCTTTCATTTCGCATGACCAAACAGAATCGAAAAATGTTATCATATTCTCGGCAGTTCTACACAATTTACTTGATCTTATATGTTTAACTTTTCTCAGACTTGCAAGCACTGCTAACATTTCTCGTACTCATTAATAGTTGTTCTTAACCCCTATAGCCTATGTTTTATTTCATTCTTATTCAGCTTCCGCACCTCATCTCCAAGAGGGAGAGTTCGCTCTACAGTGAGTTCAGACGTCCCACTTGTTACTTCCAAGAAAATTCCCCTTCTCGTCCAGACATATTCCAGTGTCTCCCGTATGGGGGGGAGTGCTGTCAGTGCACCTCAGGCAGTGCACTGTAGGCATTACTTAAGGTTCTTTACATCGTTTCTTAGGCCCTAATTATAACCCTTCTCATTCCTTTTACAATACCTCCGTTTATATATATTCGCTTTCTCTCTTCTTACTTTCCACCCTCTTCCAACGATTGATTCATGGTGCAACTGCGAGATTTTCATCTTGTTATACCTTTCAGTACTTGTTACTTTCAGTTTCGTCGCCGAATGACCTCGTAGGTCCCAGCGCACAGCCTTGTCCTAAATTCTACGTTCTATTCTATTACATATTCCAAAGACTGTTACCCTCCTTCCTTCGCCTGTGTTCTCTCTCGACATTTCTGTCATTCCCAAATAGCTTACTTTTAGAAGTCATCCACTTCCTTTATTCGACCATCTACACTAGCATTCATTTGTGCATCGCCATGGTTTTCTCATTATTTTACTCTCATCTTACAAACAACCTAATCCACTTTTATCAGTACCTGCATCCATTCCTCATGGTTGTCCCTAAACACTATAGCATTTGTATACGTCTCATAACTTTGCATGTACATTTCCTGTAACTACTCAAAGTACCTTCGTTACTTGAGCTTTAAAGGTAATAAAGAGCTATAGAGAAATAAGACTGTCAATGCTAAAAACGACTTTTGTCTTATCATATAAAGCTTTAAATGTCTTCAGTTTATTAATTTCTAAACATAAATTCTTCGCTCCGAGATGTATGCTAGTATTGCAGCAGCTCCGGTTTTTTTGCCGTGCCTCTAGGTCAGGTTATGTTAGGTTAAATCATACCATTATCTATCAGATAATTTGGGTACAGGAAACATAATGAAGTTATTTTCAAGAAGATTCTGTGGTAAGTTTTCGAGATATGGCGTCCCGCTTTTTCAAGGAAGGGACGGTACTCGGTTACAGTTCTGGAATCTGCTCCCCGGCACAGTGCTTTAGCTCTTTACTTGTACATTTCTTACCTAGCTTTTGTAACAAGGGAACTATAACACCCTACTCCTTTTATAAACCCATGGTGTGATTCCTCAGTCAGTTCATCTGTAATTTGTCTTTTTTTTCTGTCAGAATACTTCCATTCACTTCCCTAAGTACACCTTATAACCAAAAGTCCTTCTGTATCTTTTGCACTGCTATCAGTATTCCACCTATATAAAGGAATCCTTATTTGTATTGTCCATTCTCGTGACTCCTCCTCTCTTCAGACATCTTACAAACTCTGGTCATGCAGTCACTCACACTACTGCTGCTACACTGCGATTTTTCCTCTAAAAACTACCCCTGATGTGCCTCCATTCTTTAGTCTGTTTATTGTTGCCGTAAGTCTTGAACAGTCAAATATGTAGACTTTCTGAAATTGACATTAACTTCTTCCAGTCATGCATCGGTGAGAACTCTATTCTTTTGAGATATTCTTCCATTTTACTCTGAGTTCCATATGCCCATTAACCTTTTGCTGCATTTATTTCTTTATAGAGAAGCTTTTAGCAATCTGTAAAAGAAAATGATTGAGATGGCTATTTGTCTGTCCGTCCGCCCTCATATCTAAAAAACCACTGAGGCTAGAGGGCTGCAAATTGGTATGTTGATCATCCACCCTCCAATCATGAAAAATACCAAATTGCAGCCCTCTAGCCCCAGTAGTTTTTATTTTATTTAAAGTTAAGGTTAGCCATGATCGTGCGTCTCGCACCGCTATAGAAACAAACAACACAGGCGACCACCAGCTCGGGGCTGAAAGTTTCATGGTCTGCAGCTGAGAGTGTCATGCGCCTTGGCTGTGAGTTTCATTCGCTGTGTACACTTGATTGCACAGAAGAAACTTCAGCGCATTTTTTTACTTGTTTATTCTTATAATTTCACTCACTTGTATTTGTTCCTCATTTTCATTAACTACCTTCTTTTTCTGACTCTCTCTTCGTTTCCTTACCCACGCTTTCTTTATATTTGACATGTTTATTCCTTTTGTCATACACCTGCACCTCGAACATTATCCGTGTTTCCTTCACAGAAATCCATTTCATCGATCATATTATGATTCACATCAGCCGTGTATCTGATGTCTAGGCCATTCCCTTACGATGCTCCTGATTGGCTGTTCATAAGCCAACCACAGGGCTGGAAAATCAGTCTCGCTCGAGAGTTCACACTGACAGGATGCATGTGCCGACCTCTCTTCCAAAAAGTATAACTTTCATTACACCTCAGTTTTACCTGCACGCAGAAAAGGAGTGTCTCTGAATTTCATCATTAAACATATTCAAGCAAATGATTTAAGGATTATAATGATATAAGAATTATGAATAAAATCATAATATATAATAAAAAGGAATAATGAGAGGGATATAGGAGGGCGGATTGTAGTGAAAGAAAAATCAATGGGATGACTCCATAAGATATCAATATATATGTAAGTAACAATTTCTTCCATATAGAGATTTCCACTATAGGATATGAAAGGGTGATGGTGATAATAATAGTGACGATATTGAAGACTTAATATTCTTTTCCCCCCATAAAACTTCTTCTATCGAGGCTCGAGATAATGATGATGACGTCATCGAGTGATCACATGAGCAACACCTGACTACACGAACATAAGAGAGAGAGATTAATATTCTTAATCTTTTTCTTGTTATTTTCATATTGATAGCCCTACCTATAATTGTTTTGGTAGCATTGTCTTCCATTACATTTAAGCTACAAAACTGTATGAAACACAAGATGATAAATGATGAATGCACTGGGATCTCATGTAAGGAATGAATGAAAGAATCTATTTTATATTAAGAATTTCATGTTTATTTCACTATAAATACTTTAGCATCAAGTTTACTGAAGTACATAATTCTGATATCATTATAATCCTTAAATCATTGGCCTAAAGACGTTTAGTGATGAAATTCGATAACACTCCTTTTCTGAAGGTAAAACTGAGGGTAATGAAAGTTAAAATGTTTTGAGAGGTCGGAACATATATCCCATCTCTGTGAACTCTCGAGCGAGACTGAAAGTTTTCTGCCCTGTGATTGGCTTATCAACAGCCAATCAGGAGTGTCGTAAGGGACAGGCCTAGACCTCAGATGAACGGCTGATGTGAATATATTATAGTTATATTTCTCTGTCTTCGTAATTGTATTGATAGGCTGCTTGCTAACCAAACCACTGCATCCTTGAATTTTAGTTAGTTAGTTAGTTATTTTTATTGACAAGATATACAAAATATAAGTACAAACTTGTCCCAAAAAAGATACAATACAAAAAAATACAGAGTAGATAGCTATCTCTTCTTTTTTCTGTAAGTACAAGGCCCATAATGACAAAAATAATACAAACATCAAGTACACATTACATCAGCACATAATATCATATACACGAAAAAGTAAAGAAAAAAACATATCCACCTATAAACCTTGGCTTATTATTGTTAAGTCTCAAACACAACGCTTGCAAAAGAGAGAAAAAAAAAAAACCTACTTGAGAAAAAAAAACAAAACAGAAGACAAAGACGCATATTATTTATAACTAAGAAGAACTTCATAAACATATGCACACAAATCAGTAATATAATTATTTTCATTTAATAAAGTATTCAAAGAATCGTAACTTAAGTTTGGATATTTATGTCTACACGGCATTGACAGAGGACAACTGATGAGAGCGTGTGACTCGTCCTGAATAGAGCTATGATCACAGGCACACACCCTTAACTCTGGAGGAGTTCGGCTCCACCTACCCGTTTCTATACAAAGGTTATGGGACATTAACCGTAAGCGACTGAAAGCTACGCGAATGTAATCAGCGACATATAATTTATCAGTATATAATCTATGAACTTCCAAGTTGGGATTCAGTTTGCTTCTGTAAGTAACATATTTAGTTCTGAAGTTGGTCTATTTCTAATTGATGATACGATGTCGTCTAGTGGGTCAATTTGGTCATTAAAGGTTAGGGAATTTTGAATAAATCTGTACCCAGGGGAATCTGCATCCCTACACATTCCATATACAATATGAAAAGGCTCATCCATATCAGGGTCAGACAACTTTGACATAAGAAAACGTTTCCGTTTTTTGGGCCACAATGAATTTCGCTGGGGTATCCCAGACTCAACCAAACACAAATCTGTACAGGTATTTACCCTCACATCTAGCAAACTTTTGACTAAGTGATTGTAATTACTTACTGGTTTTTGTAATACATTTGTTAACCATGTTTCTGACCCATAAAACAAGGATGAAGTCGCCGCTGCTTCAAAAACTTTCTTCTTAAAATAGAATGGCATCTTGGTATTCGTGTTACAAAATATTGAGAACTTGTTTAAGGTTGATTGCCAGTTAGGCTGATGTAAAGAGAGGCAAGTTTTCAACTTCCCGTCATCGTGAACCAAGTTCCCAGATAGAGATAATGGTCACAGTAACTCACAGTTTGACCTTGAGCTGTTATTGGCCAACTGGTCACCTACATTCTTGTTTATCACGAAAAATTTGCTCTTCTTACCATTAAGCTGCATGCCATATTCATTACAGTAGTTCATCATAATGTCAAATTTTTTAATACACATTTCTCGAGAAGTGGCAACAATCACTGTGTCATCCATCAACAAAAGCACATGTAAACTACCCAAAAAACCATCGACTGGAATTGCATCTTTTAACATCCTAACCATTTTATCCATATAAATGACAAACAGTAAACAACTAGTGGGGGCTCCCTGCCGAACACCGACAGAGCTTTCGATCACAGCTGTTCTTAAAACATTTTTAGTGTTACTGTACATCTCTTGGATTGCAGACAACATTCTTTTCCCACATCCTAGTTCCTTCAAATAACTTATCATTTTTCTTCGGGGAACTCGATCATAAGCTTTACTGAAATCTACAAACATTATATACAGTTTTTTCTTCTTGAAGATAGCCAAATCTATTAACAGTCTTAACGACAATATTTGTTCTATACATCCTCTTTTCCTCTGTGCTCCAGCTTGA
>NC_061107.1:57419576-57512076 GCF_015104395.2 Macrobrachium nipponense | reverse complement strand
TAGCACTGGGAAGCATCATTGACTATTGTTACTACTTTTTAGCATCTCTCAGCATTGGGGTCCCGATTCTAGACTTTTTCTAGAAGAGAAAACCCCTTGGCCTTCAATTATGTTTCAAACTTCTTTATGGGAACAAGTTTTTCTTCTTTTTTTTTTTGCTGTTCTTCCAGTTCCATCAAATCTTTATTCGTCAACTCCTCATACTGAATGTCAAACAGCTCTTGCAAGTCCTCTTCCCCTATGCCACTGTTTAGCTTTTTACTTATGTCAACGAGACTGTTAACGATTTCCCTTTCCTCTTCCTGTTGATTAAACCCTCTGAAGTCATTCACAAACTATGTGCATAAGGTCTTCCATATTCCATTCATGGTGATCTCACTTAACGCCATGTAGCATCAGCGTTCTTTACTTACTCACTCACTCACTCTATTGGCTCTTGGGCATCTTGGAGGCCCATTTCCGCTAGCACCAGACCTCTCCACGCTACCCTGTTGAGTGCTGCATCTCTCCAGTTATTCTCAGGATCCTCCACTCCCAAGTATCTTAGATCTCTGAACACATTATCTTTCCATCTCAACCTCGGTCTCCCCACCAGTTTTCTTCCTTCTTCTGATCTTTAGGCAATTGTGCCCTCTCCCATTCTAACCACATTTTCAGCCCAAAGTATCTTCTGCGATCTTACTTAGCCAGTTATTAGTGGTTGTCTGGTTAAATTTCTCATTTCATTGTTGTGGCTTCTCCAAACATCATCATTTATATTGTAAACAGGACCTGATATTCTATGCAAAATGTTATTTTAAAAAATCAGTAGTCTTCTGTTCTTGACACTTAGTCAGTGTCCAAGTCTCACAACTATATATGTAGTACTACAGGCTTGATAATGGTGATATAAATTCTTAATTTGGTGCTTTGTGATGTTTCTGCTCCTTAAACGATGTTGTAGACTGAAAAAGCATCTGTCTCTGCTGTAATTCTAGCCAGAACCTCTCCATCTAATTTCTGGATGTTAAAATACTTCCTTGATATTTAAACAATCTCATGTTCTCAATATATCCCTTACTTGTTGTTGCTGTTGTTGTAGGTTGTTCCTTGAAAATCGCATTGTTTTGGTTCTACTTCCACTGATCTCTAGTCCTACTCTGGCAGCAGTTTCTTTGAATAATAAACACAGATGCTTTATATTTTATATCACCTGTACCTAAGAAATCAACATCATCTGCAAATGCAAGGAGTTTGGCATTTGTATTCCTCTATGCAAGGTTCTAATTTATCATTTATAATTTTGGCTAGAACCTAATAGCAGGTTGGCAGAAGTGTAATCCCTCTATAATTAACATGATCTGTCTCATCTCTCTTTCTATCTACTGGAATAATATTGCCTATTTCCCATGTTGTTGGGTACTCTTCTGTTCTCCAGATCATTGTTAGAATCTCACCGCAATATTTAAGAAGCTCCGCTGGTATATTATCTAAACCAGGTCCCTTTACACAATTGTAAATGTTTTAACCCATCTAGAAGTCACGTAAAGTCACAACGAGTGTAGTGTTTTTGAAATTTGCTATTATGCCCTGATCCATTGGCTGAATAAGTGAAGTTGTGTTAGATGGTAAATAAAACAACTTGAACTTTTGGATGGAAATCACCCAAGTGCGGTGGGTGACCAGGGGCATTGCCCAAAATTAAGAGAATCCTAAATGAGATGTTATTCTCTCTCAGTACAGCTTGGCTTGGGATACAGTGATGAAAAAACCAGTCTTCACCCCGGCTTTCTTATTGGCCATCTAAATTACAGGTAGAGAACTTTTTCTGATATTTTTTTCAGTGCCAACGGATTTGCTGCCTGATACATGAAGAGAGGTTTCATCTTCATGCCTCCTGAACCATTGCCACCTAGCAGTATCGTTAGCCTATCCTTCACGGCCTTAAATCCTGGCATCGTCTTCACTTCACAGATAATGTATGTTCTGTCTGTCATTCTTTTCCCAGAAAATGCTTGTGTCACCTATATTAACAATTTGCTGAAGGGTTTAACTTCCCTTATCTATGATTTCCTAGAGCGTCTTGGTAAATTTTTCGGCTGCTGCTTTGTCAGCGCTCACTGCTTCACCACTTACAGACAAGTGATGCAAGTTGGCCTTTTTTTTGAGGTAATGAAACCATCTATGACTTGCAGCAACATGTTTCATCTTTAGCACTTTTGCCAGCCTTAGACTTCAAGTCATCGAAAAGATTTTTAGCCTTTTCTTGAATTAGCATGAGGCTAAGCAGTACAGACCTTGGTCTCTGGTGTTCCATCCAGATTCACAGGAGTTTTTCCATTTCTTCTACCACCAGTGGTGGCTCGTCAGTAGGCACTGTGGAACTACAGCACCCCCTATGGATTTCATACATATGCACAAAATTATGAATATATGCATGAATATGAGAAATTAAGTATAGTAGATTAGCAATAATTCTTGATAAAATATTACCATTCTCTTGGTTTTGTAAATAGAAAAAAAGCAAATGAATTGAAATGATATGTGGAACTGCTGGTGCTCTGCAGTTTTAATTTTGTTAGCTGGGTGATAATGTGGTAGCCAGCCTGCGCATTACGGTGAGGGAAGCACTGCCCTCTCAGCAGTGTTAGTGTAGCTGTGGAGGGGAAGGTGTGTTTTGAAATTTGTCAAGGCTTAATCAATATGTACTATTAGTGATAGTGATAAAATTAGTGACGATACTGGTGATATGTAATGTAATGCAGAATAATCAACTCAGTGGCGAGTTGCAGTAAATGGGAAAAAATGATAATCACATTAATTATGTCAATGATACTAAAATTCAAAATAGCAGCTTTCGGCAGCAGTTCTGCTGCCTTCCTCAGCGGGAGAGTGTGTGTGTGTGTTTCAGCTGGATGTTCTAAATCCTTTTGTTTTATATAGGCCTATGTTACTTATTTTATTTTAATGTCAAACTCAGTTTTGTATCTTTTTTTGTTTTCGAGTTTTAATTACTTTTAATGGTTTCGTGATTTTTATTATGCTATGTTTAATCTACATAAACTTAATATTTTTTATGACCTCATATTCACATAATTTTATGTAAGTCGTCCGTCCGTCAGTCTCTCCGCTGCCGAAAGCTGCTGTTTTGAATTTTAGTATTTTAATATATAATTTTATTTTTTCAGTTTTGTTTACAGTTTCAAATTATTCGTCGACGTACTAAACAGGTTCTGGCCAGTTGGTATGGCCTATAGATTCACCAGTAGGGCCGGCCAGCTCCAAGCCCGTTACAAGGATAGCTAAATTAGGCAAGATCACGAATTTTACGATTTTATTACAAAAAATAAATGATTGTAATCTAATGCTAACAATGACAATTACACATACTAAACAGTATCAAAAGGATCAATGACTTTTGCAACACGAAGCGACCTCGTGGTTACCTTACCACGGAAACTCATAAAGCAATGAAAAATTACAAAAAATCAAGAACATTACTCTAATGCATGTCACCATTACTGGTATCCTTCACATCCACTGAAATCACCAGCACACGGCCGACGATGGCTAAAACTAAAGCAAAGTACTTACATGAAACATTGGTCAAAAGCAACACCCACCTCAAGGTATCTTACTGGGTCAGATCTCTAGATTTAAAGGAGGATGCTATAGAGGCGCTGGCTCTTTTTATAGCCCCGCTGACTAGTGAATTACAGTGAAATTAAAATAATTAATAATGCCTCATTTTCCCAGACTAAGTTCAGTTTAATGTGTATGGGTGAGTGTGTGCTTCTCAGGGTTCAAACGAAACAAAGCAACAAACGAACAATACATACAAGAACCATTCTCCCACTTGCCGCCGACAAATACTAGGGATTCTGAATATGTATGTGGACAAGCGGGAATCGATTGCGGAAAAACTGCGCTCGCGTTTTTATCGCGACAAGGGCAATCCTCCATTAGCCATGCCGAAGAAAAACAGACAATTAGTAAGCTTAAAGAAGTGAAGTTTTTGAGATTGTCTTTCCACGAAAAAGTTGTAATTAAAAGAGGAGGTCGTCCATTAATAGACGTCCAAATATCACAGCCAGGAGTAAGCAATCACAAGAAGTATATTCGAAATTCAATTCAGTTCAAAATGAAGCCTTTTATTTGTAAGACCGTGAGTATTATACACACACACACACATATATATAGTGTGTGTGTGTGTGTGTGTTTATGCAATTAATATCAAGGAATAAAAAAAAAAATTTAACCACCCCCATGAATGATAGCCACAAGCCGCCATTGTCTACCACCCTCCCCCTTCTCTTACTTATAATTGTTGACCGCATTAGCACAGCACGCTTTTAACATGCTCCATAATTTTGTTTTTGTTCTTCAAAATTGCGCTGATGGTCGAGCGAGTCATCTTATAATGGCATGATACGTCAACCATTTTTTCACAACCTTCCAACTTCTTTATGATAGCAACTTTAGTTTCCATTGAGATAGTTTGCCGCCATTTAACACCACTACTTTCATCAGTGGCCTTTCGCTTGCCATTAGCCATGGTGTCTTAATGGATGTTGTAAATATTTCACGATAAAAATGCACGAATGAATGGCAGCACGAGAGATGAAATCTTAGCGCTAGCACAGTAGGTAGAAATAAACTGGGAAGCGTAGTGCGTCAGCTATGGTGCTGTCTAGCGGCAGAAATTGTAACTGATTCTAAGTCAAGGTAGGCCTTCACAACAAAATCTGGACTTGTGGGCTTCATGGAGCGCTCAGAACAAAAACTGAATTTATGATCACGGACGTTTGTATCTTTGAAAGTTCGTAAGTTGAAAGTTTGTAAGTAGAGGAGTGTTTGTATTGCGCTCTGTCCTTTAGACTCTTCCAACATTGGACTGTCCTTTGACTTTCGTTTCAAGTTTTTTTTCTTCATAATTTTCTCCATCAAAGCTTAGGTAACCTTTTCAAGTATGTTTGTTTTTTTGCCTTATAAAATGTTTCTCAAGGTATATTGGTGACTATGGAAGGCACCATCATCTTTGGTACTCTGTTTATACATAATGTTTATGCCAATGCGTGTCTGGTTTGAAGTCGGTGCTATGTTATTATAATTGTCTTTTTGTGATTTTAACTGGCGAAAGATCAACGGATAATTACTTATTACTGCACCAGATTTCCCGAAATTTACAGGCAATTATTGGATTTGTTTACTGAATATTCCTTGGAAGGTGTCTCATTTTTATTTTATTTCTGTCTTTTATCTCTTTATTATATCTCCAAGCGTCACAAACTTGCCAGATATTGCGATATTTACTTTTTATATGCTTGTAGGCATGTAACAGTAATTTTTTACAGACAAAAGTATTTAGACAAACAGGCAGCTGGAATAAGTAACATTACTGACATATAGAATATTTTATGAAGTGAAGAATACATATTAGTTTGGAATAGTTTATGAAGTGGTGAATACATATTAGATTACTTTCGATAATTATTTATTTTGCCGCAAATATTTCATACCTATCACTGCAAACGATTGCTCAAAATGACTCATTCTTTTTTTGCGTAATTTTGGATTTTTATCCAAAGCAAGTTCAGTGATCATTTGCTGGAGATCGATTTGCAACATATTTCCTGACTGAGACTTTGCCTTGAACTACACTGGCATGAAAGAGAGCCAGTCATCCGGAGTGGGGTTAATTGAATGAGAGCTTCCTAGAGGTGGGAAGAAAAAGAAGGAAATTAGAAAACTGTGTAAGTTTATTGTTTAAATGTATGTTTCTATATCCTGAATTTTTTTTTTTTTTTTTTTTTACTATCCAGCTTGTTTTGGCTGGAGTTATGAACGTTCAGATCACCCAATAGGCTGTGGCAACTGTCAAAACATGACACAATGATTTTAGAATCTTGCAACGAATGCATTTTAATTTATTCATAGAATGTAATATAATCTTGTACATCACCAGTATGAAGATGATGCTCTTGTAGAAACACTAGACACAAGTTTACAGAAAAAATAGAATCTCTCTCTCTCTCTCTCTCTCTCTCTCTCTCTCTCTCTCTCTGTCAGACATACACAAAGATCAGGCGTTAGGAAATGCAAAGGGTTTAATCGTTGCCATTGCTCGTTAGGTGTCAGCTCTTCGCTCCATTGGACAAGTAAGCCTTGAGAAGAGCAGTTTAGTGCGAGCAAACGAGTGGGTAGTCACTCTGAATGACAGAATCCTCTTGTCAAACTCAATACTCTGCCCTTAACAGGACACCCGCCACAATGCGTGTGGGTACAAGGTTGTTTAAACCACATAGTATATATATATTTTCCTTGAAACATCTTCATTTAGAAGGATTTTGCTTTGGGAGAACTGAAAGTCTCTCTCTCTCTCTCTCTCTATCTTTCTCTCTCTCTTCCATGTTACCTACAATTTATTTTTTATGTCTGTCAGAGTAGTATTGGAGTTTTGCAGTACAGCGTTCTTTTTAGTAAATTCTAAGTGTTCTTGTTAGTATTCTTAGTATGAAGACAACAGTGTATCCTCATTTTTATGGTCACACTAATTCATATTTCACTATAATTTAAAACTGGTGAAATGTCTGCAGCCAATTCTCTTTTAGTTGTCTGTAAGCTGGCTTTGTCTGTCCATCCGTCCGCCCCCCAGATCTAAGCCACTATGGAGGCTAGAGGCCTGCAAATTGGTATTTTGATTATCCACACGCCAGTAATAGAACATACCAAATTTCAACCCTCTAGCCTCTGTAGTTTTCATTTCTATTTTATTTAAGGTTAAAATTAGCCATGGATCGTGCATCTGGCAGCACTTTCCGGAGCCATGGGATGCACCCATAGATATAAAGAGGAGTGATTGGACAGCAGTCTGTGACGTGCACTGCCTGGCTCCATTGCTAGGCAATCATTCATATATAAACAATAGCGCAAACCTATACAATCGTATGGGAAAATTTATGTTCTTTAAAACGTGTTTTCTTGGATGTCCGTCAAGGCTGTCAAATGATTTGTGCACCATTTACTTTAGACAATATGTACTGTATGCAGAAATGAAAATATTTAATTTTGCAGGTATATTTCTTCTATCGTTAAGCCATAAAGTTTTGTAGATATGGCACTACATTATGGTTTTATTCTCAGCAGTCTTTAATGATTGGTAAATTATCTTTGCAGCATTTACCAAGGACAATATGTACATGCAGAAATAAAAATGTTAATTCAGTCTGATGTAGTCTGTATACATTTGAGCAAAATAGTTTACCAATTTGTTGACGTTATTTTCCTTTCTTTCCACCATAAATCTACACTCCTGTTTTACTCTAGAGGCAGAGCTAACTGTCGTTCTTTATTCATGGGTCAAACTGACACAATATGGTAAAATAATTGTCATCTCTAATGCTGTCATCCCATATAAGCTTCAGCCATAGGCATAAATATATAATATCAATAATAGCATAGGTACCTATCAGCCAATATTCACTAGTGTGTACTGTTGGTTGGGATAAGTGAAACAAGCTCATCTTAAGGTGCGTCCACAAGGTCGAACAATATCCGACGGACAAACAGTGTTACCATATCATAGGCGAAGCAGGAGGACGTCATAAGCGTTAAAACGATGGAAGTAGATCTGGCAACAAACAGTGGTACCAGATGGGTTTGTATAACGGTGTTTTTTCTCTGCTCACAAGGCAAAGACCGGCAGACAATTGTTAAATGGTAACAGTGTTTGTCCGTCGGACACTGTTTGACCGTGTGTACGCACCTTTAGGCAAGGTCACAATTAGAGTTTCCAGTCTGAACCTGATTTTTGAAACTATAACGTAATATGAATTTAAAGATTCCTTTTGAGTAAAAATGATAATGGTAAAATTGAAGAATATGCTACCTTTAAGTGTCCTGGCAGCTCAAATTCAGCAGTCCTCTCCATACTTATTGATAACATGTGAATAACACTACCATAACATTTCATTAACACTTAAAATGCAGCAGGCCTGGATCTAGGCCTCACGATACTAGCCTACTATGTACATTGTTGTAGTACAATAGTAGGAAAAATAGTCAGGCATAGCCATGGTTGTATGGACTGATGGTAACCCTACATGACAGTGACTTTTCACATAGATTTCAGCACACTGAATAAATTTTAATCCACACAATTCGTCATTTGGAATAATATTTTACAAGCTGTAGGCATGCATCATGGATAAACAACACCCCTGCTTTAATAACAAGCTTATTACAACATTCCTTACATATTCTATTAGATATAAAAGCAGGGGTGAAGTTGACTGTGATCTAACACACGTTTGCTTGAAGTTATTTCAACAGTCATAAAGATTCTCATGAATAAAAAAATGTTCTTACTTGTGAAATGTGATCCCCTGTTCTCTTGTGAACTTGTTCCTGTAATTAACAAAGTTGATGACCCAGCATTGGGTGCCAGAAGTGGCTTTTTTGCCACTGGTCTTCGCAGTTGATACCAATGCGATCTCTGACAACGATCGCATAACAATGGCGCCTTACGTGCACACGATCGTTACTTGTCTGTCCAATCTCTCCCCTCTATATCTATGGATGCACCTTACTCTCCCGCATCTAGTGAGGGACTGGAGAGCTGCCGGTCATAGTTGATGGTTCTATACAGCATTATACATTGTACAGAGTAACTTTAAAGAAGGAAAAATGTGTTGAAGAAACTTCATCGCATTTTTTACTTCTTTAAAGTTACTCTAGCTTTTGAAGTTGTGTTGGATCAGTGCTAAGTGTAAAAATTAATGTCATCTACCTTGTATTTCAATTGCATGTGGACCACAGCCTTTAGCAAGTTTTCCCGACAGCTTGATATCCCTCTTCTTTTTACGACTTGTGAAAGTAATTGGAATTCTAATTTGTGTTTTGATTTGTAGTGAAGATAAATTATTCAAAGGCGCCCTCACTTCAGAGGAACGTGGTGCAACGAATCTCGTATATCTCAAAATGACTTAAGCATCAAAGATTCCAAACTGTCTTGGTATAATTTTAGGTTCATAAGATCAAAGATCAAGCAGGGAATATAAGGAATGCAGTGAAATCCAGTAGATATTATTTCATTAAGGAGAGTATTATTATTATTATCATTAAAAGTAATGGCTACTTCAGCAGCATTATGCTTGTAAAGATTCTTCTCTATTTTTTTAATAGCAGCTTTTTCGGTGCTACTTAAATAGGCTAGTAGAGCGCTTACGGAGGTCATTATCAAATTCAGGGTCAAGATCAGTGTATATATTTCAATTTTACAAATAAACTATATCATAGTCATCAAAGTCATTAACGGTTCTCTCTCTCCCTCTCTCTCTCTCTCTTTCTTTTTTCAAGTGGCTTTTGTGTGGAGCTGCCAGACATCCTCTAGGCTGAGAAGTTGCGAGAGGACTGTTTATGGTGTGGTGGCTGTCCTCCTTATGTCTGGGGTCGTCAGCAGGGGTCTGTCCCATGCTGATCTCCTATTGGCTGGGGGCTTTCTCATGCTTTGGGAAGCCCCAAGTATATTTTAAAGTCCAAGGTGTCAGAGACATCAAGGAGATTACCAGCCTCATCAATAAGGTACTGTAGGGAAGTTCCATTTCAACCAGGGAATTGTTTTTACCTTTGTCTGTATTTCATTTCCTTTTTTTTTTTTTTTAAGGCGGCTTGTGCTGTTTTCCATTCCCTCCGCCATCTGGACTCAGTTCTGTAATTATGCCCCTGTGATACTAGTAACATTCCCCTAGTGAATTTAAGCCACAAAATAGTTTCTGCTGTGTAAATTTCCCAGTCATTTCATTCCCCCATGAGTGGCCTTTTGATTGAAAGAAAGTATTGAGTAACGTTCGGCCTCGTGTGCCCCCCTGCCTCATGCCTGTGTCCTCTATTTGCAGACAAACGCTGTGCCTGGCTGTGGTAGGAATTGGAAATCCTTGAAGCTTGCAATCTTGATCCGTTGCGCAAATTTCTAAACGCCGTGGCTGAACTGCTCCCACCACGTGTTCGGGTGGATTGAAAAGCGGCCCCCCACCCCTTGTGTTCCTGGACCTCTGTAAATTCATGTAAATATAGTGCTTTTAAAACTAGAGTCCAGCTTTTATGTAAATTCCTCCCTCCTCAGTAAAATCAGCCTTATGCCTGAGAACTTTAGTTTTTTTTCTTTGTTCAGACCCCTCGTCCTCCAGTCAAGGCCTATATTTTCAGTGTAATTGTATTTCTGGGAGGAATTGAGGTGAAATTTTGAATAATATATATATATATATATATATTATATATATATATATATATATATATATATATATATATATATATATATATATATATATATTTACGTGTGTAGTGTCTTGGCTGGTGGTTTTGCGAATTAATTATTAAGCCTTGCTGCAAAATGGCCCAACACAATGCACACATGTAAGGATGGGATTAAGAATGGAGCTCTTTTGACTTACCTTTCGTTAGAAAACTGTTGCTTAGCTAAGGTCTCCATGGAAACTCAGTCAATAGGCCTAAATTAATTTTATTTACAAAAGCATTGAATGGCCTGAAATAACTGAACTGCAGATAGGCCACGTGGAAAGGGCAGATTACCGTTTTAAATTACTCTATTATTTACAGTAACATGAGAGAGTGACCAAATTCACAATTAATGCAAAGCTGGTTTTCCAATTGATGATATTTCCTAAGGTAATTAAGCGCTGGCAAGGAGGCAGGGATACACAGAACCGGCAGTTGGAAATCTGGAAATGGATTCCAGGTTATACACACCATAAAACAAAGACTTCTCACACAACATGTACAACTGACTACTGCACTATGTAGGGAATTTATCCTTAATCACGCACAATGCTAATGAAAAGGGGAGAAATCTAGTGCTCAAATAGAATAGCTCAGTGAAGATCTTCGTTGATCTTGGGAAGCATGCGATCGCTAGGCAGGATGAAAAGGAGGTTCGTTTGATAAGTTAGAAATTGAACTTTAAAACGGGGAAGAGATTGTTTGACTCAAAGGAAAAGAACTGGCAATATGAATGTAACTCAGACATACCTGGATGCCTTATGGAGTGTAGTTTGATGAGATTGACGTCGGCTGTGTCCGAGTTTTGGGGCGTGCCAGTTAGCGCCTTTGTTAGGCCTATATGGAAGGCTCAGGACAGACTTCTGTCCGTTATGGTTTGCGTTGGGTGGGGGCGGTGTGTTCCTCCCCCCCTCCTGCCCCACCCCGTTGGCATGTCATTCTGGAAACAGACAATTGGCCAGTTAAAGGGTCAAGGTGAAATGGCTCCTAAGAATAGGCCTAGGAAGTACCTACATAGTTGCACACTTCCCCTTGTGACATGTCCCTAGTGCTTAACGAATTATTACCCTCCTGCTAAACTACAAAGGGCCAGACATTCCTATTCCCTTGTCTGGCCTGGCCTATGCTGAGTTCCCTAAATCCCTCCTAAAGTCAACTGATGTTGGGGGTAAGATGGCGGCTTTCTAGCTTGATTTTAATATTAAATACTGGCGAGGCAAGGCGAGTCAGGAATAAATGTAACTTATATATATATATATATATATATATATATATATATATAATATATATCATATATATATATATATATATTATATATATATATATATATATAATATATATAGATATATATATATATAATATATATATATATATATATATATATATATATTGCAACGTGCATACACAAGATGCAAGTTGAAGCTCTCAGCATTAATAAATCACATAAAATAAGTACAATATTTTTCCTCACTCCCCATAAGAATATAGACCACCCACATCAACTCACAAAAGCTGTCTTACCCTTTTCTTGATAAATAACAATTGCACACGGCGCTTATCCTACTATGCTCCGCCCACCAAAAAACTCTGCCTCTCGTAAAGCTAAATGACCTCATTGTCCTATTTTTCCACACCTGGTGTTGTCCTGCGAATTTCTCTCCAGACCAACCCAAAAAGAAGCCAGCGCCAAGATGTGAAAACAAGAGACAAAAGGGAGAAAGAGGGAGAGGGCAGAAAAGTCTCTCTCCGATCGCTATTCACCTAGCAGATGTAGTTCTGTACAGATGGGTCACGAAGACCTCCTTATCACTATCTGTGGGTCGAGACAATTCTCAGCCCCCTGCTCCCCCTGTGCCGGGCGCTCTACTCAAGACACGATTTGGCACAAACCAGGTGCATTTGGATTTGAAATTTGCTCAATACATGTTACAGACTGACAAGAGGTCCGCTACAGGTTCGATATTATAATAAACAAAAAGAATTCAACACCAACAGTTGAAACTCGGGATACGAATATAGAAAGGAACACAAACAGAACAAAAGTCTATTTACAAGCTTACTAACAAGGATAAATGCAGAATGGTTTCTCTTATTTACATAACAAAAGTAAAATCTTACAATGCATGAACTGGGGAAACAGTGAGGTAATGAAATACTTGCTGGCCAGTTTTGCAGCTGTTGAAAATCAATGCTTGAAGCGACGGCTTCACAAAGGAGAACTGTGGAACTTCAAACGTCTTCTTGACTCCGTACTGCAGAAAACAATGTCTATCTTGATACTGGAAGGGGAGGTTACTCCTCAAAACCAACTTGTAGGACATTTCTTCTCTGAAGGCTTGCTCACAGTCGCTCTCTTTAACTGGACGACTTGACCCGAATCCGATCAAACTCTCATGCGCCTTCTTCATCTCTTATCCTTCGTCTGTTCCTTCTTCTCTTATCTCTCTCTGATGATCTCTCACTGATGATCTCTGCTCTGCTCTCTGATCTCTCCTACTTCGTCAGTCGTATATATACGGCAATCTGGGGCGGGGCCTACCAGCGAACGTCACAGACTCCCGAGACGACAGGAACGTTTTAGAAGAATCTCAACAAAATGTTGCATCAGAAATCGCGGCGTTTCTCACGACACGTCGGCGCCTGTTGAGTTCCATATCCTACCTGGCAATTGTAGAACAATCATGAGAACGGGCACCTCCAACACGTGCGCAAATGCCTCCTTGTTGCAGACCTACTCGAAGAAAATGTATTTTCATTTCCTTTAACTTATCATTCGTCGCTATGAAGTGATTACCATGACAATGCACCATTCTTTTACTTCCTTAATTACTGTCTGCTCTCATATATACATCTCAGATCCCCCATTGCATCTCCTTCAGAGAAGAAGTGAAGTGAGACAATATTTGTGACTTGTAACTAGAAGTGTTCATTTTTATATTGCTAACTCATAACAGTGTAAAGTGACTTATATTCTCTGCGATATGCAAAATCCCAATCATATTAATTGGGTTTTTTATCTAAAATTACAGTACATCCTTTATTTGCAGAATTAGGTGACACAAGAAGTTGTGTACCACCTCTCACGCATTCCAGGTGCCAGTGTCAATCACCTATCCTGAATCCTAAAGTATCAAGAATGAAGAGCTGCTGATAACATTTTTGTATGATTTCTATAACTATACAAGAGTCTCATTTCTGTAAGTGCTGGGTTCTTCATAAAAGGGATTTATATTTTACTGGGGTTTCACAGTGGCAGTAATTGCTTTGTAAATTAATGTAACCTCAATGCCATGGAGCTAGTGCCTTTAGCTATTGTATAATTACTTCTAATCTACATAATAATAATCTTAGTTAAGTGTAACTTTGCATGTTCCCCTTAAATCCATCATTTTCAATATCTTTTTTTCCCCTTTTCTCTTTATTACTTGAGTGGCCCCCATTCTTGTCAGATCTCAGTTAAATTTAGAGTAAAGGATAAACTTCACACAGCTACGCAGGTAATAATATATATACATACACACACACACACACACACACACACACACACACACACACATATATATATATATATATATATATATATATATATATATATATATATATATATATTGTTCTGAACTGCTCGTTCACTCCTATGAAATGTAATTTAACACTGAAAAAATTGGCCTTGAATGGAGGAACAAGAGATCACAACAAAGAGAAATAAAAAACTATGGCAGAAAGCTGATATTACTGAGAAAGGATGGATTCACATAAAAGCTGGACTTTAGTTTTAAATGCACTGTATTTACATTAATTTACAGAGGTCCAGGGACTAATAAGGTGGTTGATTGGTTGATCCACTGGAAACACGTGGCTGGGGCAACCAGACGCGGCGTCAGAAATTTGCGCAAACGGGTTGTTGAAAATGCAAGGCTTGCTCCAAGGGTTCCCAATTTCTATCACAATCAGGCACGGTGTTTGTCTGCAAAGAGATGGGACACGTGGGCGAATGTTACACACTCCTTTCTTTCAATCAAAAGTTTACAGGCCACTCAGTGGGGGATGAAAATGACTGGAAATTTACATAAAGAGAACTATTTTGTTGCTTGAATTTACTAGGGGATGTTTACTAGTATCACAAGGGGAGTAACCACAGCATTGAACTAAGATGGGGGGAATGAGAAGCTAAACAAAGGACAGGGGGGAAAGCTGCCTTGGAAAAATGGAAGTAAAATACAGACAAAGGCAAAACAATTCCCTGGCTGAACTGGAATTTACTCTCACTGTACCTGGAAATCCTGGGCTTGAACATCTTCTGCTTGATGTTACAGTGCACTATGGACATATAAAGATACTTGGGACTTCCCCAGAGGAGACAGGTTGGGGGGGGGGGGTGAGCAGAAATGGGCGAAGCAGTGTCTGCAGGGCGAGATCGCAGGAGCGTCTGACCTCTCTTAGGTCTAAGATTTCAGCAGTTTAGCATGGTTGAATACAGCACTGATGATCGGCTCCCATTCCTTGACATCCTTGTGAGTGACACGGAAGATGGGCTCCGTACTTCTGTCTACATATAGACAACTAATCTTGGACGTTGTCTCAACACTGACAGCGAGTGCCCCGCCAGATTCAAAAGCACGACTGTCAGGGCCTTCGTCAGGAGAGCCCTCTTCCACTGTGTGACCTGGCAGGACACTCATCAGGAACTCGACTGTGCCTCCCAAGTACTCGTGAATAATGGGTATTCAAATAGATTAATCAGTACGGAAGTTCGCACAGCCCTGGAGAAATGGTACAGTAGGGAGAGCCCGCACCGCGCCCCAGGATAATATCAAGCTGTATTATAAAGTCTTCATGAGTTCGCATTATCATGAAGAAGAGGACTCTGTTCAGAAGATTATTTCCGAAAATGTAACCCAGACCGACTACACCAAGAAAATTGACTTAATCATATACTACCAGAATTGGAGGATGGGCGACTTAATCATGAAAAATAACCTCTCCCCACAGGTAAGAGACCCCCTGAAGCAGAAGTATGTGGCAGTATACATTCCCAGTCCGCGATTCCAGCGCACCTACTTAGGTATGATCAGCATGTGCCTGTCTAAGAGACTCTCCTGCCACGGCCAAGAGGGGACTGTCAAGAATCACCCCTGTACCAAGCATCAAGAGGCTATCTCCCGGGATGTGATCATCCAGAACATGAAGCTCATCAGGAAGGCCCCTGATGCCCGTCGGTTACGCTTGTTGAAGACGCTTCTCATCCAGCAAATACAACCAGCACTAAATACGAAGCAGGAAGAATTTATCCTTCCCACGAGTATGAGAAGACCTGCCACCAACTATGACACCACTGATCATGACAACTCTACAGAAGACAACGCTCCTAAATGAGATACTCCTGCAGCCAATGAAAATCAAATTAGCTGTGACGTCTCAGCGTAACGGAACACCCAGCAATGTTACCACACAGCTCCAGAGGTCTAGACGGTTGCAGCTTCGCAACCATCGACATGGCAGACTTACTGCCACCACCCAATAGGAGATCAGCATGGGACAGACACCCCACTGGCGACCCCAAATATAAGGAGGACAAACACCACACCAAAAACAGTCCACCCTCAGCTTCTCAGTCTAGAGGATGTCTGGTGGCAGCGCCAGACGAAAGCTCGCTTAAAGAAAGAAAGAGAGAGAGAGAGAGAGAGAGAGAGAGAGAGAGAGAGAGAAAAAATCGTTAATGACTTTGATGACTATGATATCATAGTTTATCTGTAAATTTGAAATATTTACACCGATCTTGACCCTGTATTTGATAATGACCTCTATAGGCAGTCTACTAGCCTTATGGAGGAGAGATCTGGTTGTTGCATTTGACAACGTCTCGAGGGTTGCTTGTGAGAGAGAGAGAGAGTAAGTGAGAGCATAGTTGGGTTGTTTGCAATTGTCGGAAGTGATTGGAAGAGTTTAAATGTTTTTGCATGGTTGATATGTCTTGTTTCACGTTTGTGTTGCTGTTAGGAAAATGTAGTATGTGTTTATGTCTGTGGTTTTCCGAAAGAGAGTGGAAGAGAGAGAGAGAGAGAGAGAGAGAGAGAGAGAGAGAGAGCATAAGTGGTGAATGGATAATTAACAAGTGGCTTGCTTGTTGGTTGATCGTCTGGGTTGTCTGCTGGCGCGGTTGCAAGGTCAGTCAGGAATCTGTTATGAACAGTCATAGAAGGCAGTGGTCTTGGAGTAAGGCAGTCTGTTGAGGGTCAGTTTTTTTTGGGGCGATTTGATTGATTTTGATGTATAGCTATTGCGCGTGTCTGCCTGGTTGTTGTTGAGCTAAAGAATGTCTGTTGTATTTGATTTTGTGTTTTGATGTTTGTGATTTGTTTTTTGGAGACAGTGTTGGCAGTTGTTTGTGCATTGATTTGTCGAGTTGTCATTGATGTTGTTGGTGTTGTTTGTGCAGTGAGTTATTGCGGTTTTGAGTTGTTGTATGATTTATTGTGTTGTTTCGAGTTGTTATATATACTACATGTTTCGAGTTGCTGATGTTTGTTATGTAGTGATTATTGTGTTGTATTGGAGTTATGGTATGGTTTCGGTGTTTGTTTGTTCTGGTGTGTTGAAATTCAGCTGTTAATTGTCTCAACGACTATATATCGAGCAGACAGCGCACTTTCTCGCCTGAAGTCAGGCATATCTGGTGAATACATGAATGTGAGAGTTTTGTTTGTGTCCGTCGGTGAACCAGTTGTCCTGTCGGTAAGTAGTATCGTAAAGGGAAAAGTGTGGTTAGGGGAACATTGATAGTCGGTACGACTAAAGTAACTGTGGGGAGATTTTTTTGCTTTCTTTGCTTGCTTGTAATCCCGCCACAGCCTGTTTAAGTAGCACAGAAAAAGCCACTATTCGAAAAATAGAGAAGACTCTTTACAAGCGTAACGCTGCTGAAGTAGCCATTACTTTTAGTAAAGTATGCTTGAGAGAGGGTCTGCTTCCTAAGTACACAAACATTATTATTATTATACCGTGCTCAATGTGATTATTCCCATATCACCAACCAATAAACGAGTTATTTAGGTGTGTAACTCTTCAAGGGTATTAGTTTCCACAAGTGGATTTTTCTTTTGTCTAGTTTACCTGATGTCATCTCGTTGCGGAGTCACGCAATCATATTGTTAGTTTTGTCATATTTGTATAGAGAGGTCTAATTTTGATTAGACTATTTATTTCAGTTTTGTTGGTAGTATAGCTACGAATACTTACAAAAATGGTTAAGTAAAAGATTGTTTTTAACGAAGTTGTGTAAGCAGACTGGTCATGGATAAAAAATCGCTTAGATACTGGTTTTCATATCCAGGTGATTATTTTAAGGGGGATGGTAGAGGATATCATCAGCAGTTAGTTATATGTGAAACTGGAGGAATGATCTTTCCGGGGGAATCGTTTTTGCCATCTGACGATTTTACTCTGGTTATTAAAACACGATTTTGCTTGTGATGAATGAAAATAATGAGTGAAACATGACATCATTCTTATTGGGTCATTTCATTTTTAACTGAGAGAATTTTTTCCATAACTACAAAAATGAGTTTGGTATAAAAGAAATGAAACGAAGAAAAATGAACTTTTGTTACCCATGTGGTTATAATTTTTTTCTTTTATTCAGAAGGGTCATAGTAAATGTTGAATACCTTCACGTTCTTAGCAGTTGCAGAAGTAGCATTAGTCGTCATAATGGCAGAGCGTATTATCACTGACTTCCAAATGAAAGCGAATTTCGCATCGTTTAGTGTGTGCGTGTGTGGCTGTGGTATTTACGTGGAATTTGTTGAATGAAATATATATCTTTAGTGTCGTTAACTTTCGTAGTGTTGGTATCTCACTTACCTCGACATTCTGATGCGTAGGCATTTCATTGTGTTGCGCAACAACTGGCAAGGTTCCTTTTTTTTTTTTTTTTTTTTTTTTTTTTTTATGTGCAAATGGTATTCAGAAAGTTCGTTGTGATTATCCAGCAGAGGTTCATGGAAAGATTCACTTTGTACTTAACGTTTATAATTGACTTTTTTTTGTACTTCACATTTATTATAATTTACTTTTTACTTTTTCTACATTGTCCAGAACATTTATAATTTACTTTTTACTTTTGCAAATTTGAACTAAACATTTATAATTTACTTTTACGTTTTTTACTTTATACTTAACATTTATGATTTACTTTTTACGTTTTCTACTTTATGCTTAACAATTAACTGTTAACTTTTCGTGCTTTTGCTCAACATTTATAATTTACTTTTCAATTTTTCTACTTTCTCCAATAAGTCCAACAGCTATGTAAAGATTCTGAGTCGCTTATTCACCTCTGGGTTTGAAATGGCTTTCATGGGAAAGTTTATTGCTTGAAAATAAAACATTAACGAAGTTTCTGAAGGAATTTGTAGAATTGTCTTGCACACACACACACACACACACACACACACACACACACACACAGAGAGAGAGAGAGAGAGAGAGAGAGAGAGAGAGAGAGAGAGAGCTGTATCTTTTTCTCGGTTTTCCAAGTTCCACACACCTTTCGCCGACTTGTGGCGTGGGGTCTTTTTCACAGAGGGCTGGGTAATAGGTCTCCCGCACGCTAAGAACTGCGTGACCTGTAAAATAAGCATCTTTTTCTCCCCCGTCTATAGTCTCTGGCCTCTATAAGGGTCGGCGATATGTCGGGAGACCTCCAAGGAATAGGCCACGCCAAAGTGCTGTTTTTCCTGGGTGTTGGTCCGGGTGGAGAGAGATCTTTCTTTCAGGTTGGATGATGATAATGCTCGAATCATTTGAAAATGGTTCGCTATTTCTCCTATACTTTGTCTGTATGTATGTATGTATACATGTATTGACACACATACACCCATACTTTTGTATTCATTTCCCAAAACCATGATAGGTTGTATCAACTACATGAATTAATTCTCTTCTTTACTTAATAGCTTCCACTCCCCTTGTTATATCCAAATTATATTATGTAGGACAATAAGCTATGAAATCTAAATCTAAAGTCATGAATCCCCCTCACAACATTAGAATGTAATAAATTTCTTTGCCCTTCAACAGTTGTACAAAAATTACCTTGACCATTTTTAGCAGGTAGAACCTCTTCTGAACTACTTCAGGGCACGCATGTAAGTTCTCGTCTCTCTCTCTCTCATCTCCGGTCTCTCTCTCTCTCTCTCTCTCTCGCTCTCTCTCTCGTCTCATCTCTCTCTCTCTCTCTCATCTCTCTATCTATATATATATATAGTATATAGTATATACTATATGGATATATATATATATATGTGTGTGTGTGTGTGTGTGTATATAACACACACACACACACACACAATATATATATTCTATATATATAATATATTATATATATATTATATATTATATATATATCTATATATATTATATATATATATATATACTATACACACACACACACACATATATATATATATATATATATATATATATATATATATATATATATATGAAATGAATAAAATATATGCTCTCCGAAATTATAAATTATATATATGTATATATACACACGCAAATTGAGAGAGAAGAGAAAGAAGAGAAAGAAGAAAAAGGAGCAATGTCCTGAGATAAAGCATGCTATTACTTTTCAGTAACTTCTGTTTCCAGAGGAAAGGAAAGAGGGGGTGATAACCCTGGAAACTTACATTGCGTGCCCTGAAGTAGTTTGATTAGATGGTCCTTGGTTCTACCATTTAAAGGCGTATACACACACAGATATATATATATATATATATATATATATATATATATATATATTATATATATATATATATATATATATATATATATCATGCAATGATGTGCGTGTCCGTGTATGTATGTACATATCTATGTGGACGCTGCATTCATGCAAAGGTACATACGTAATCATTTCTTTTGGCAGTGAACATCAGGTTTACGACCTTAGCATAGACTGAGCCTGATTGATTAAGAATTACTAGACTGCGAGAGCTGGACCATGTGCAATGAATTAAAACGGCCACAGAGGGTGGTTAAGATTATAAGAACATAATGAATGGCTTGGAACCATTTTTTTATCTTTGAATTTTACTTCTTAAAATTTCTAAAAATTTCTTTATTTTATTTTTTTTTTACTCGCAGGCCCTAGTCACGGGAAGGTATGAGTGGCCAATACAGCAGATGTGAGTGATGTTATGAGCAAAGTATCTACCATAAGGAACTATCAGGATAGAGTAACCATGATGATACTTATAAGCAACATTTGGAACCAAAAGGGAAATGTAATGGCTGCTGGATAGTTTATAAGAACGACTCAAATGCTGCAGACTGTAATGAAGCGAGATCTGGAACCTCTACCTGGTGAAGAATCTGTTTTAAGACTTCCTAAGAACGTAAACCAATTCGCAACCTTGCTGATCATAGCAAGATCCCATTAGTGGGGTAGTGCCGTTAGTGCACCTCACATGTTGCACTGTAGGCATTACTTAGGGTTCTTTGCAGCGTCCTTTCGGCCCTTAGATGCAACCTCTTTCATTCCTGTTACTGTACCTCCGTTCATATTCACTTTCTTCCATCTGACTTTCCACCTTTTCTAACAGTTGTTTCATTGTGCAACTACGAGGTTTTCTTCCTATTACTCCTTTCAAACCTTGTTACTGTCAGTTTGGCCTTTGGCCTTAATTCTGTATGCCAATTTCAATAGCAAGATCAATAAGGAAAAAACTCTCTATCGCGAGAGTATATTTAATATTCTAAAGGGTCCACAATAATACAAAGTGTTAATAGTCCGTGTATAATTTTTAAGACTACAGAAAGCTTTCGAACCCTTCCCTGGGTTCATCTTCAATCTTAAAACTCAACCTAAGACGATAGAGCAAAAGCTTGTAAGAAAAAGCAAAAGCTTGAGTAGCAAAAGGTAGCAAAAGCCTAGTCAAAAGGTAATTGCTTAAAATCTTATGAATGAAAATGATCATCGTTTGCTACCTTTTTCTTAATGGATTCCAAGCTTTTGCTTAGAGACCCAACCACGTACTAGTCGTGTTTTAGACATTCTCAACGGTATCCATGTAAACGTCGAAGCTCATTTGAGTTTTCATGTTAGGTAAGCTATGATTACCATTCATTTCAGGCAGAATGAGTTTAATTTGGATGCAGTAATGAACAAGACAATTTACAATTAATTCATGAAATAAATACCTCTTTGGCTTAACTCCGAATCAAAACGTGTTTTCCAAAATTCATAGGACTGTTATTTTTCCCCCTCCTTGTACATACTTCTAGAGGATTTACTGTGTGATTTTAAAACAGTACATGCACCGAATAATTATGTGATAATAAAAGTTCCAATATTACTTTACAATCACTACATTGGCAATGGGGAATGGTATGAGTATTTATGGTACTTGCAGTAGTAGTTAACGACTGTTGCATTTGTTGCTATAGTTGTAGTAGTTCATTTACCTGCTGCTTAGGTAGAATATTTTATTAATGCAGGTAAAGTGACATATATACATAACATATTATACATAATATATTTATATATATATATATATATATGTATGTATATTTTATATATATTTGTATATGACTATATATGAGATATATATTATATATATAATATATGTAATATATATATATTAAATAAATATATATAAAATAAATATTATATAAATAAAGTATATAGGTATGTATAATATTATTACATAAAATTGTATATATATACCTATACATGATTCTATCTATATATATATATATATATATAGGTATTAATATATATATTATATATATATATACACTAGATATACCTAGATATAGATTAACGATATATATTGTCTATATATATATATACGTAATATATTATACATTATATATATATATATATGTAAAGTTATATAATATATATATCATATTATATTATATGTATGTTGTAATATATATTATATATATTATATCTATATTATAATATCTATATTTGGATATGTATATATATAACTATTCTGGTTATTTGGCCAGTTCACGAAAATCTCCAGGAATTCCTTAATAATCTCAATGATGTAGTCCCTTCTATAAAATTTACTGGAGAGGAAGAAAGAAATTGTAATTTGAATTTTTTGATGTAACTGTCCATAGAAATATCCTGCCTCTCTCTCTTCCATCCACCACACTCAGGAATTCTTCCAAAAATCTCTTTATCGACTCCGAACTGAATTTCCTCTTAAGCTGCGTCTTTTATTTCATCATCAATTTGTTATTTATACTATGCCTATAATGCTTTTAATCATCCAGTATATTTATTTGATGTGGGTTCTGTTCATACAATTAGGCGATACAGTCAGTATGTTGGATAGAAATAGAGAATGATGTTATGGAAAGGGTTGATTATTAATGCTGAATATTAGTTATAGGTAAAACTTAATATTAGGTGAATTAGTGAGTATCCTGGATAGGATAGAATACTGAAATATATTTAGAAAGGGTTAATTATTTTTTATAGGAAAAACTTTATCCTGTTGTATTGAGGAATATTAATAATAATTTAAAACTCATTAGGTTGTAATATACCTTGTTGATGCCTGTTACAACTTCAACAATGAGAAAAATAGTAAAAAAATGGGAGAAATCTTTTTTCATCTCCGGATTGCTATTAGGCAGTCACATTCCATGTTCCGTTGCAATACAAAAAAGCGGACACTGTTCTTGGGAGGTCTCCTACTCCTAGAAGTCGCGCATGATATCATCAGTGTGTGTTCCGTTTCATAATGAAATTATACGACGGAACCTTGTAGTTTTTTTCAAGCCTTGCTTGTTCACATAGTTTCCTGTGTTAGTTGTAGTCTCTTTCTCTGTCTCTGTAGGTGCATGATTAGCTGTTTACGCAGTTCACCTGGTGTTCCATTGTATATAATCTGCGTAACTTTGTGCGGTTGCGCTCGTGTGTACGCATGCGTGGAAAATAAAACTTGCCATGTCCATAATGTTCAAGTGAAATATACACATAAATCTAAGAAGAGAATGTGTATAACAGTGACTATCAGTAAGAGAGCTTTCACTCTGTATTTGCCCCGGGGGGAGGGCGAATGGCGGTTGCGAGGTACCAGGTCTGGTTCTCTTTTTGGTTTCCTTGGGCTGACCAGGTCATGTCAGAGGTCCTGAGGGTCTTTCAAGGGTCGTCATTTAACGGTTATTGTCCATGACTAAAGGATTCTCTCTCTCTCTCTCTCTCTACCTCTCTAATATATATATATATTATATATATATATATATATGTATGTTATATATATGTTATATATATTATATATATATAGTATATAATATGTATATATATATATATATGTATATATTATGTTTGCTGGTGTGTGTGTACGTATGTGTGTGATATATATATATATATATATATATATATATATATATATATATATATATATATATAGATATATATATATATATACATCGAGCTACAAATGTCCTTTAATATCTAATTCTCTCTACCTCGGAATTAATACAGTTTCATATATTTTAACTGAAAGGGACATTTTTTAATTTAGGGTTTCGACTAAAAGATTCCCCTCCGGCTTAACATACATGAAAATATATTAATTCCGAGATAGAGCGAAGACTAGATTATTAAAGGACATTTGTAGCTCGAGGTATGTATATGAATCACAGTAGTGCGATATGGCTCATATATATATATATATATATATATATATATATATATATATATATATATATATATATACATATACATATATATTACTTTTTATGTGTGCGGCTTAATATTTAAATGTATGAAAATTTATTGCCTAAAAGTAGTGTAAACCTACCATATATATACATACATATACGTAAACAAAATAAGTACAAATATGGCATCATGCTAAGATCAGCGAAACCAGCATCTCCATGTAGAGAACAGTGAAGCGAATGATCCCATGCAATGAATGGCCAACTCAAATGTCTTCATGTCAAGACAAGAAAACCTTTGGCAAGATATGTTCTATGCTTTCGGAACAAGTAAAAATAGGCGAAGAATTGGAAATATGAACTCATTTATGAATAAAAAAATAAACATAATATTCAATTTCCATAAACGTATGTCTTATGAACTAGTGAAAATAGGGGGAGAATTGGAGATATGAACTCATTTTACTGATGAACTCATTTATTGACAAAAAATAAACATAATATTTAAATAATCATAAAAGATCTTGTTAAAAGGATACTGCTTGGCGATTGTATTACCGAACCTTATAGCCTGTCAACCGTATTTCGTTCCATCCACATGAACTGATTTAAACAACCTTGTAGAAAAATGCGTCTGCATCTTCGCATGTTCTTAACTTTCACCTTGTGCTTTGCCCAGTATGATTCTGTATGTTGTGTGTGAATGCCTGCCTTCGGGTCACAAAGTGCAAAGAATGGTTGACAGTTCTGTGGTGGTAGTATGGATAATGAGTTAAGATCCTGTAAGCTTGCCATTCATCGCTGTGAATTCTTGATTCAGGACTCACTCGTTTCTCGGATATTGGCAAGAGTGTCTGCTGGTCTCTGTGTTCAACTATTTTTATAATAAGCCCATTTGATGGTGATGCACTTGTATCTGCCAAGCCAAAATCTCAGACCTGCCTATTAGGTGCCCTTCCTCGATGGCGATTAGGTTCATGTGAAAAGCACGATTCGTCGATTTGAACTGTCATCCCAGGTCCACCAACTTTTATAGGATTAAGCTTAAAATGTCTCGTCCACACCTCTCTGAAAAAAATGTAAAAATCCACTATTGACTGCCGAGATATATTTACAAAACAAAAAGTTTCCACTTCCCTAATTTCATTACCCCAGCAGTATATGATATGAATCCAGTGCTGTAATTTCACTTTTGATTTAGTAAAAAAGGGGTCTTCTCTTATTGCTACATTTCGTTTGTACCGTGAACAGCCTTTCATTTGGCATTTCCACACGTAACCATCTACTTAAGAGGCACTATACTTTGTCCAATTCATAAATATATCACATGTTTCTCATTTAAATTCCCGTCGAATAAGTGATTTGTTCTTCATCTAGTCAATCATTGGTAAGCTGTCCTCCCCAAGTGATGGCATCACAACCTCCGTGAAGGTAGATTTCTCCATCTTGAAGGTTCCTGGATATCTGAATTAGTAAAGAAAGCCAGTATACGAAAACAGATATTGAACCAGTGTATACTTAGTTAACAGAAGCTTCGAAAGTATTGGTTTCACAACTTCCGTGAACGTACGTTAGAGCTGTCCACCTTGAGAGTTCCAGGATATCTGATTGAACGCAGTGTTGCCATGTGTCTGTGGCTTAATATCAGTAGATTTTTTTTATTTCTCTGGTAGATTTAATGAAATTCCTGTAGATGTTTACTACCTTTACAAGAATTTGGGGAATTAGAAAACTACAAAAATCTTTAGAACACGAACACAAAATCTCTTTCCAAGAGCCTATATTGTAGAAAATTATTCATTAGTCTTACACATAAATCTTCACTAAAGGGAAAGAAACGCACTAATTTTCCCCACTTTCTCCCTCAGCATCCTTTTCAATTACACCTTGCTTGTACTACACATTGATATTCATTTTATCCAGTATGTTTTGCCTATTGGTAGATTAAAACACTTGTTTTTACCTAAAGATCGTTCTGTGTGTAAATGACCATTGATCGTTTATGTAGCTAGCTTATTCCTTAGCTTAGATTTTAGCCTATTTATGGCAGAGAATACTCTTTCAACTGTTGCACTGGAATGAGGGAGGGACAGAATGTTGACCATGAAGTAAGACACATGAAGACAAAGGGGCTATCCGAATCCCAGACTGCATCTCAGAATCCATGCTGTTCCATCACTCTGGGTAGTCATTAGATCAGAACTTATAAGTGACATCCATTCATCGTCAATGTTTTGTACAATATTGTTAGTGACAAAGGAAAGGAATGGAAAAGCTGCCATAAATACATCATTGATGTTCGATTTATTAGTTATTGATGGGTGGAAAGTAATCAATATTTTAGAATTAATGCTTAATTTGGATCATTTTTAGATTTTTTCTGGGTCATCAATTGCAAATTCCAGTAAATTTGCAGTGAGAATGAAACAAATTCTTTATTACTGTAGAATTGTGAAAAATCCAGTAGAAATACAGAAATTTCTGTTGATCTGGCAACACTGGGAAACCAAAACCAGTATATGAAAACAGCCATTGAACCACTGAGGGTGTTTAAAGGTTAACTAGTGAACAGAGCTTTGAAAGTTAGGCAGTTATTGAAATGCCTGGTACCGAAGTGTTCATGTCTAGAACTCAATTATTCCCATGCAAAGAATAAGGAACCTAATAATCTTGTCAAGAATAGCGAAGCCTGCCGTGAGTGGGTTCGCTAACCTTGACATGATCCATATATGTAAACAAATAACGATGTATATGTATACATATTTTGTATATATATATGTATGTATGTATGTGCAGTATTTTATATTATAATATTATAGATTTATATATTATTAAATATCTATATATATATATATATATAATATATATATATATATATAAATAAAATAATTCTAATATCAGACATTATTGTGTTGATCAACAACTGCACCAAATAAAGAAAAATCAGGATCATCATACCCTGTAAGTATGAGATATTTTTTTATTTCGAAATTTGATTGCATTTGGCAGTTTTGATAAGAATCAGTATCGTTTTCGTCACGTAAGTTTACGTTAATTATGCGTACGATGTTTAGATTGAAACAAATTAGGCAGTCAAGCCAAGAACTCTTGCACCTTCAGTTATTCTGCACTGAAGACAGTGAAAAGAAGGGGATGGGGTGGTTTGATACCAAGGTAAAGAGATCCAGAAAACAAAGGAAATGCAATACAATGATCTAAAGGGGGAGCTGGGAGAAACCCCCACAGCTGCCCTAAGAAGTAGGAGTTAAGAGGTGATGGACACCTTCCGTGAAGTTTGGGAAAAGCTTGATATTGCAAGAGGTGCTCCACTCAGAAGGCAGCTCATGAAGACCTGCGAGGCAAAACGTGGAGCTGGTGGAGTGATGGGCAACTGCTTCATCCATGAACAGCTTCCTTATAGAAGAAAAGATAAACTGAAAGCAAAGTCAGCACTTAAGACTCAGTGTATTAATATTGCCATCACGTCTGACGATGACTCATGTGTGGATATTGCAGTCTGAATTGCTGCATTCTATGAATAAAGGAAAAGCAACAGCACCAGGAGAGGACGAAGTCACCTATGACTTATTCTCAGCCTTGTTAATTGTGGAAGGAAAGTCTCTTCGTAAGTTTTCCAGTACGATGTATAGGAGTGGAATGATAACGTAGCACTGGAAAAGGGTCATCATTGTGCCTGTCCCCAAGCCTAAAGATCCAGGAAATTTTAGACAAATGTCCCTAACGAGGAAAATGCAAGAAAAAATGATTTTGTAAAGGCTTGTAGCTAAGATTGTTTGTTTATTTGATCCAAATTTAAAGGGGTTCATAAAAGAAGGGCTTACACCCTTTTTCCTAACAACATTCCTGGCTAATAACTGCAAAACATTTCATGTTCTAAGACTTAAAAATGCTTTGAACAAAGCTTACAGATAATAAACTTGTTTACGTTGACAAAAATGAGTGTAAAAGGTAGCTCTTGAATTGGATTAAGGATATTTATATGGACAAAGGGTTATGTATTTTTCCAAGGAAGAGGTCGAACATACAGGGCTTTGAACTTGAATCCCCCCAAGGTGGTATTCAGAGTCCAGTCTTGTTTATTGCCCTTATTGATGGCATTGTTAGTGTTAAGTTGCCTGAAGAACTTACCTTGATATGCAGCATTTGGAGATTATTCATGGGCAGAATTTTTCATTTTACTGAAGATAAAAGTTGTGAACCCGACGGGGCAAAGGGAAGACCTAATACTCTAGAATTTTAAGCTTGAATTTGTTGATGTAGACGACTACTCAGGGGTCCGTTTACGTGGTAATCATGGTACAGATAGTTTGCTGACGCATCCCACAGAACGGAGGGGCTATCCAATACATTTTTTTCAAGGTGGACTACTTTTTAATCAGAGCTTCAGGCAGAATAAGCGTATTATGTTTGTCTTGTTTGTTTTTGTCTGTTTTTCTTGTTTAGCCGCCCCTACGTTTTAGGAGTCTTTTCTCACATTCTACTACCTCGTTTTTGTATCAAGCTTTCCTTTTTTGCTTTTAAAAGGTTGAGATCATTCCAAATTTCGAGTTGTGCGCTCTACGAAACATTAAGAGAGACAAAATACTTCGACTGATTTATAAGACTGTATCTAAAGACTTGAGCATTTACGGGTTTCACACTTTGTGGTATAGTAAGAGGCGCGTTTTCTAAATAACGGCATTTAAAGGAGAGAGATATTGTCTCAGTAGCGCTGGGACTTCTTCGTTGAACTACCCGGCAACGACCGTTTCCTTAATTAATTGTAGGATCAAATTCACCTCAGGAAAAGAATGACTTTTTTTATGTTTTCGCTCTATATTTCGTCTTCAGTATTTAAATCTTGTCGTATTATACGTCTTATTACGTAATGTCTACAGTAGTATTAAGTATTATTCTTGTTTCAATGATGTCATAATCACTTTATGGCTAAAAATCTGTTTTTTTTTTCTTCTAATACGATAACTACTTCTAAAGATGTCCAAACTTTGCGCTGTTGAGTCTTTTCGTGTTAAAATCACAGATGGTGGTCGACTTACTCTTGTTTTTCCAGTTGATTGTAAAACTGAGAAGCATTTTCAACCCAGTATGGCATGAAATTATCCTTATTATCTATTAATATTACCAGCATGCATTTCTTCAGTTTATTGTTAGTATTGTAGAATTAATGAATATTAGTGCGAATTTAAAGATGGAGCCTCGAACAATTCTGCGCCTGAGGACTTTGATGGAAGAGGCTAGTTTCCAAAGCGCCACCTGTGTCACTTCGTGTCCTTCCCTCTGACCATTGTAAAGAAATTGCCGCTGTAGGTCTTCAAATTATTATTATTATTATTATTATTATTATTATTATTATTATTATTATTATTATTATTATTATTATTATTATTATTATTGAAAAGGAATGGTCACATCAAAACTTTAATTACTTATTAATAATGAACTCCTTGTGCGAAATACACAAAATTGGTTGTGTCATACTGCTACAAAGGAGGCTCATCAGCAGTGCCTCAAATCCCCAGGACACAATGCGCCATTTACCTATCTGCTAGCGCTCTCGCCCTTCCTGCACTTGTTATGTGGCTACACCCTTCCACCAACTTGCCATCCTCCATATTTTTTACGTGACGAAACCATTTCAAAATACTCTGAATCCAACTTTCATCTACGCTACCCAATTACCACTTCTATGTAACCACACATTTCTCACTACTAAAGTTCTTTTTACACCACATGGTATGTTACACAATAATCATCTGAGTAACTTCGACCCTTTTCCTCTCAGTTGCTTTCAGCATCGTCCCTCAGTTCCCTAAAGAATAGTCAGCTCATCAGGCAGTTCGAACATTCCTACCTTGGCTTCCTTAGACAATTCAAGTGTCCTCCCAACATTGTGCTCTCACTTTACTACCTCACTTGAGTCACCTACTGAACAGCATTTTGCGAGTCGTCTCGTTTCTCATTCTACTACCTCTGTTATATTTATTCCCATACGCCTACATAAACAGCCACTTCCCTACTACCATGATCTATATTAACATTCTTGTTCCATCTTCCTGCTATCCATTCATTCTCGGTCACATTCTTCACAACTTTCCCCACTTGCAAACGGTTTGAAACTCATTCACAAGTGATTATCGTTTATCTTCATTTCCCCAGTTAGCACTGTATCATTCGCACAATTAACTATTCCAAACCTCAAGATTTATTTTCTCATTCCGAAACTTTTCACCTCTACCTATTGCCCTTTCTCTGACTTCTCACATCTCTTCAACCACTACGGCTCACACCAACGTAAACTTGTCTTACCAAATGCTTCACTTTCACCACGAAAATTTTATTACTCTCATATAATATATAATATACATATATACATTATATGAGATAGTCCTAAGACCAGCTTGGCGTTAACCCATTTATCAGCTCTCTCTCTCTCTCTCCTCTCTCTCTCTCTCTCTCTCTTTCTCTTGTGAGTAGGGAACGGAGATTTGAAATTCTGATAGTGGTAGCGCCAAGTCACGCTCTTTCGGAAACAATGCCATACTTTGACTTGGAACGAATCTGTGTCATCATCTGCGCATGCGCCCCACTATTTTTCGGCTTTTATTTCCTTTAAATTTTTATTCGTGTTTTTTCGTGGGGTGTGGGTAGGGGTGGGGCGGGGGAGCATGGGCGCCTGGTTACCCTTCACCGAAAAGGAAAACGCTTAACGTTGATTCAAACTTTATTCTCATGTTTTAGAAAAAATCCCCAGCTGTGTCCAAGAATATGTTTGAGCAGTTTTATGTGAAACATTAACTAAATTTTCTATCTCTCGGGATTGTCACAAATCTGTGACTTATGATGTCCCTGCCGGCTCATTCAAGATTTTGGGGTACAGAATATCTTTACGCAGTCAGGTAATCAACTTTTCGGTAATAAAACTTTTGTCATTCTTGAATAATTACTCACATCACGCTCTATATGGCATAGAAGACTGTTTCCCAGATATTCGATAACAAAATACCGTCAGTTGATGATATGAGTAGAATTCGAGCTGATAAAACTAGAAGTTTCAGAAACATATCAAGTCGTTACTCATTTGTTTATATGTTCTCTTATTTGCTTATATTCGTCCGTCTATTCATTTCATGATAATTCGCCGTTTTTCTTATTTATTCATAAAAATTACTTTAAAAATCACATACTTTTCACTGACTTTTTAAAGCAAATGAATTGAATGTTGCTGTTCAAAATTATTGCGTTACTACCAACAATAAAAATAATTGCATAAATGCACAGATAAAAGAATAAACTTTTCGATATATGTAAGTGTTGGCGCGTGTAATTTTTATCATAGGACACTCGTATTACGCCTTTGGTTCCTTGACACCTAATTATAGTATGCTCTCTCCATGTGGCCCTCCCTGAAATACATAAATGCCGCTCGGGCAGCGGGTCCTCGGTAACTCTTGCCTTGATTAACAGCCGAGATTTCGCCCGGTACGTTGTAATTGTCTCCTCGCCGACGGAGCGGTAAATACAGGTTGCTGTATTTATACGCGCCCAGGACAGGTCTCGGGCACTTATCGCCAACATCTTTTCGGGAGTTTCGACTTGTGCGGTGGAGATTTTAGGTCCCTTTTCAATGAATACTCTGGGTTTTTTAGTGGTTCTACAATTGAAATTAATGTTCTGATTTATTCAAATATATCAGAAAATAACTGGATAATTCTTATTCGGATACTTTTCTGTGCAAGAGTAACGTAATGAGTGTTGCCAAATGCAAAAGAAGTAACTCTGGAAGGTTCAAGATATAGCCATTTTCTCAGCAATGCAAAAAAATATAATAATACTGGGCGAGTATGTATTGTCATTTGCATGTTCTCATGGGTCATACCTAAAATAATCATAACCTATTTTTTACTAATGACTTCTAACTGGTTTCTTCTCAGACAACCTTTCGGACGTGTTGTCAAGCTTCCTACTAATTGCATTATTATAAAGGTGTGCTTATCTTCATTTTACATTTTTTATTTTGTTTTTGTTTTGTTACATGTGAACTTTTGATATTTTCGGAGATTTTAGCAGTTGTTTTACCAGAATTTCATGAGAGACCTAACAGGTGATTGATTACCAGAATTCGCCATCAGGGACTCTGCAGTCCCCTTGAGTCTTGAGATCGCTCGCCAGCTGTCTGCATCACGTGGTTCTAATCCCCATAATCCTACAGTTTTGTGTGAGTTGCGGATTACTGAGAAACATTAATGGATTTATGATCACAAGTACGTTATTTTTAAATTAAAGTTAGGTTGATACGGATACGTATTTATCAGTGATTTTCCGATGAAGGCGTTACGAATATTTACCGCCTGGACGCTTTCTTTAAGGGTTGTGACTCACCTTGAATTGTACGTATATCATTTCTTGTATGTTTAATGCTAGTCATTCCCAAATTGATTGTTTATATACTTATTTAAATACATCTCTCTCTCTCTCTCTCTCTCTCTCTCTCTCTCCTCTCTCTCTCTCTCTCTCTCTCTCTCTATATCTATATATATATATATATATATATATATATATATATATATATATATATATATATATATCCCATATAAAAACACCGTATCGTGCTTCTAAGTAATCAGTAGAAGGATCCACAGTACTATTTGTAGAAATATACAAAATTTAGACCTTTCGTCCATCCTTCTGTGGACTTGATCACTAACTAAATGAGAGACACAACACTGGTGAAGAAATATAAATAAATATAAACAAACAAAACTAATAAACAAGGTTAAAATATGCGAACAAGTCATTGGGTCGTATTCCTTTCCAGAATCCTCTGTGATCTTCGAGGCGAGACAAAGCGCCGGTCTTCTTCCTGAATGAGGTCTTGAGGGTCGTTAACCAAAAAGGTAGTTTGTAGATCAGACTCTGTAACGGGCGAAGGGTGGTTATCTGCATTACCAGATTAGAGAAGGCTGTATACATTTATGAAGTTCTTAATTCTGGCCCTTTTGCAAATCTCTTCACTCAAAAGTAAATTGTTCATAATGCCAGTATTCCCCTGGAAGGTGTCATTCAATGATGAGAGCCCCTTCCACGATCCTCCGAGTGGTCCTGTTCGCACTCTTCTATATGTGTAACTTTGCCTCCCTTGAAGTCAATGGCAAGATTAAAATCCCAAGTGTGCTTATTAATGGCGCTGTAAACGTTACACAAACTGCAAGCTGCAATATGTTCACGTTTCCTCTGGTTATGTTGATGTAGCAGTTTATTCATTTTTATTTTCGTGTAATCATTTTATGCCTGCTTGGTTCATTTGTTGAATGGAGGATGCCATTCTTACATAAATCAAAATTTTAGGCCCTAGAAAATTATATATATATATATATATATATATATATATATATATATATATATATATATATATATATATATATTCTTACACCTACTTCTATGCAATAGTTCTCCCATGTTTTGATTTATAACTCATATATAATGAAAAATTGATATGATGTCTTTCATGGCCTTCTTTTACGCCTCCTCAAGGCATGATGCTAAACATCTTTGCTAGCTAAAATTTTATTCAAAATTTCAAACAAGGAAAACTGGACGTGACAGTCAGAAGTCCTAGTAGGTTCAAAAGGGCAACGTCTGTAAGTATAAAGATGTTGATTGAAGCAACGGAAGGAAGAGCCGTTTGCGGAATTTGTTTTCTTTTTGGGGCAGGCGCTCTTTATTTGTCTTTAACGATAAAAGTCACTTCGATTTCGGGATATGGTGTTCTTGGCTGCAGTTGTACTCTTCATCTCATCTTTCACATAATATGTAGAAGATGTCCGTGTGTACGTACGCATGCATTTGCGGTATATATATTAAAAAACTAGAAGTATGATTTAGGCAGTAAATACTTATTAGGATGGAAATCGCACGATTTGCACTGCTACCGACCGAGTCATTTACCATAGTTTTGAAGTTTTTCTACTTCACACTTTCTTCTTTTACGATTATAAACTCCCCTTCCCCCACCCACCACTCTCTCTCTCTCTCTCTCTCTCTCTCTCTCTCTCTCTCTCTCTCTCTCTCTTCATCTCTCTCTCTCTCTCTCTCTCTCTCTCTCTCTCTGTCTCGCCAGAGATGGGTCTGCTTAGTATAACGAAAGGCTCCTGGGTGGGTCACTCACACCGCTCACCTGAGTCACCTTCTGCCGTAGCAAGTAGATGATGAAAATTATTCCTGTTCATACATAAAAATTTGCTTCCCTATTTTGGTAACACCTCCCGACCCCAGGGACAAGGTATGAATGCGAAATCTGTACGTCATGGGGATAATGGCCAATGAAATGCACAAACTGTAGCTTTTTGGTCTTGAGAAGATCATTTCTAAAGAATTTTCTTACCTATTCCCATGTAAAACTTAGGACCACGATGGTGACATTATCTTGACCTTGGGGCCATAGTTTGATTCATTTAAATTTTCAATATGTAGGGAGGTTTCACTCAAGTTTTGCCGTTTCTGATCTTTTAGTTCTACAGTAGATTCCTAAATGACTGTGCGCCTTTTTCGCTATAGGTCGCGATTATTTTCCCTTGGAGTGTTTGCCCATTTTGAACAAGCGTGAATCCCTTTTTTCGTAGGGATGCTTTCTACAAAGTTTATTTGGAAAATTTCCAGTGGTTCTCGAGAACAGACATACGGACAGAGAGAGATTGACGCTCTTAGAATTGAAAAGCTCACTTCAACTTTCAGATCAGAAGAGGTCACAATGCACAAGTGCCGCCCGAGAGCATACATAGGTACAGGACATTCATTGCCATGTGTTGTTTGTGTTGATTCATCTACCTGTGAATTATAATGTATGCTTCCGACTCTGGTTCGACAGTTGATACATTACTACATCATGTCTTGTAAATCTCTCTCTCTCTCTCTCTCTCTCTCTCTCTCTCTCAAGAAGGATTGCAAATTACTGCAGCATTAAAGGCAACCGTCACTAAAACACCTTAAAAGTGATTTAGCGTCGAGGAAAAGTACTGTCCATAAAAGGGGCGAAATACATTAGAAAAACAGAGAGAGAGAGAGAGAGAGAGAGAGAGAGAGAGAGAGAGAGAGAGAGAGAGAAACCATTCTAACTGGCCATCTGTGCATTCCACGGTTCCTTTCTTGGCTACCAATTACATTATTGGGGTTTGGTGTTAGGCATAGGGAGGGTCACAGTAATGACCCAACCCCCCCTCATCTTTCTAAGTTTTTCTCCTTCTTTATCATGGTAGCATGCGTTTTCCTTTTATTTCTTATTATTCCATGTAAATGCTTTTATCCGTATTTGGGTAGAGTTTAACTTAAAGCTTAATTATTTCTATTTTTTGTCTTGAGCCTCTCTCTCTCTCTCTCTCTCTCTCTCTCTCTCTCTCTCTCTCTCTCTCTCAATACCGATGAAACAAACCTCTGATTCTCTTTAGTTTTCGTTTCTGTCTTTTATATATATATATATATATATATATATATATATATATATATATATATATATATATAATATATATATATGTATTCATTTTTCCTCTAAAGTCAAATGTCGTGACATAGGTTTGGAGTTGGATCCAACTTTCATGTACTCCTGACGTTGTTTGCAGCAGTGAAGGTTACTGTTTATCCACTCGAGGCTCGCCTCCCCAGGTGGGCCTAGTCGAATATCTGTTGTTTACATGCCCGATTTTTATTGAGTGTTAAATGGATCTTATTTGGCCGTACTAAATTTAGGATTAACGACCAGACTGCAACGATAAATACTCTCGGCTTCTTTGCCTTTATCTTTGCAAGGCGTACGTTTAGAGTCATTTTGGGCGGGTTTGGTTACTTTCGATTGAAATAAGATTCAGCTTTATTCCAGCAAGTGGTTGTTGGTCTCCGTGTAATGTGTGTTCGCGATCATTGCTCTTTTCCGATGACGGCAATTTCCAGTAATGTACGACATTCATAGTAACATTGACTAAATTGTATACTGCAACTACTAAGTTTTTCCTTGCAAGAATAATGATACATGTAGCCTTGTGAAACCATGCATGATTTAGAAGAAAGATTTCTAACCTCTAAGGTTTCCGTGGCCGCTCGTTTTGCAAAATGAAGCTCCAATAATGAAAGGCAACCTACGTTAATTTTAAAGCCCGCTTCGGTGATGTCTAATTCTGTAAAAGAGCAGGCAGTTATTAGTAGTTTTGCAGAATGGACATGAACGCCATTAACGTGCATTGAATAAAGGACGTTGGTCAGTTAGTTCAGTGAAAATTGTTTGGTGATTTAATATATTCCTTTTAGGAGGGCAGACCCATGTCACGGATTGGGTAAAACGAGGTTTATTGTCCAGAGATGCACACTAGCACAGATAGAAAGATAAAAGAGAGTGAATTGAGTTTAAAAAAAGAAAAGAAAGAAAAGGTGTCAGAGTCACCACCAGTTTTTAGAATAAGAGTGCTGTCGTTCGTAACTGTGGATCTTGCCCATTGAGAGTATCCTTTCCGCGACGTTGCTATGAACATTGCCAGGAAATACTTCAGATCCTTTTCTGCTGAAGTGTCTTTCATAATGCCTAAGCGATAAGTGGACTTGAAGTCTTTTTTTCTGTCAAGGTGTCTTTCATCATACTTCAACAGCAATTGTACTGAAAAATGTTTTAGACTGAGAGGTCTTTCATCATACTTCTCTTTTGAGAGGTCTTTCATCATACTTCTCTTTTGAGAGGTCTTTCATCATACTTGAATAGCTATTGGACTTGAAATCTTTTTCCTTCTGAGAGGTCTTTTATCATACTTAACAGGAACGGGACCACTTCTTTTTTCTGTTGAGGGGTCTTTCATCACACTATAACAATAATTGGACCGAAGTTTTGTTGTTGAGAGGTCTTTCATCATACTCAAACAGTAATTGGACTGACTGAAATCTTTTTTCTCTTGAGAGGCCTTTCATTATACTCGAACAGCAATTAGACTGACATCTTTTTTCTGTTGGGAGGTCTTTTATCATACTTGAACAGCAATTGTACTGAAATCTCTTTTTTGTTTTTGAGAGGTCTTTCACCATACCTGAACAGAAAATGGACCTATAATCGTTTTTCTATTGAGAGGTCGTTTTAACCTACTTTAAACAGTAATTGGATTGAAAACATTTTTCTGTTGGGAGGTCTTTCATCATTTTGAACAGCAATAGGACTGAACTCTCTCTTCTGTTGGGAGGTCTTTCTTCATACATGAACGGTAGTTGGCCTTGATATGTTTTTTTTCTGTCGAGGGATCTATCATCATTCCCGAACAATAATTGTATTTGAAACTTTTTCATGTTGAGTGGTCTTTCACAATACTTGCATAGCAATTGGACTTATAATCTTTTTTTTTGTCGAGTTGTCTTTCATCATACTTAAATGGAAATTGGACTGGTTTTTTCTGTTGAGAGGTTTTTCATCATACTTGAACTGCTAGGAGTTCGACTTAATCATATTTCTGTTGAGAAGTCTTTCATCATACTTGAACAGTGATTGGTCTTGAAATATTTTTTTATGTCGAGTGGTCTTTCACCATACTTGAAAAGCAATTGGACATGAAACTTTTCTATTGAGAGGTCTTTCATCATACTTGAACAGTAATTGGATTTGAAATCTTTTGCTGTCAATGGGTCTTTCACCATACTTGTACAGCAATTGGACTTTAAATTTCTTTTGTCGAGGGGTCTGTCATCAATCTTGAACAGCATTTGGACTTGAAATATTTTTTCTATCGAGGGTTTTTCAACAATCTTGAACAGTTATTGAACTTGAAATCTTTTTTCTGTCAAAGGGACTTTCATCGTTCTTGAAAAGCCATTGGGCTTGAAATATTTTTTCAGTCGATGGGTCTTTCATCATATTTGAACAGCAATCGGACTTGTGATATTTTTTCTGTTGAGATATCTTTCATCATACCTGAACAGCAATTGAACTTGAAATATTTTTTCCGTCGAGAGGACTATCATCATACTTGAATAGCAATTGAGCTTGAAATCTTTTTTTGTTAAGGGGGCTTTCATCGTACTTGAACAGGAATTGGGCTGTAATATGCGTCTAAAGAAAACCTTTCGTAAGGCCTTGCAAACAGTGAGGCCCCGTGTTTAAACGGAGAAAACAAGGAAAGTGTGATGAAATCTCCTGACTCTCAGGTTAACATATAGAACACGATAATGGCGGACTACAAAACGTGACATTCCGTTTCCAAAGGGTCTGTAAACAGACGGACGTGAAAAGAACCGTTGCTTTTCATTATTTCTCGATTGGGATAAATACTCGGTACATTATTGACCAGGTCCTACAATCATATTATACGTATGTTTATGACTTGAAAGGAAACTTTGCTTCAATCATCGACCTTCGCCCGTTTGTGAGTTGGCGCATAGCAGCAGTTCCCGAAGAACTTAGAATTCGTAAGGGAGACGAGCAAGTCCTTATGAAAGATATTCCCTGATGAAACCTAAAATCACCGTTTCGTTATTCGCTATTATCTAAGGAGGATCTACTGTCATAATCTTGATGATAAAGACAAAAGGAATATATTTTTACAAATACATTTCTTCTTTCTAATCAAGATGATTACTGTGGTTCCTTTTGCAGACATTCCCTGATATTTGTTGCGCATGGAAATTTAATTCCTCCTCTTCCAAAGAGAGATGTGAAGAAATGTGTAGTGCTGCATATCATCCACCCTTGCAATTGCAAAGATACTCGATGTATAGTTGGTTATATTATGATGAACAAAATCATCTCGAAATTTCCGTATTGTATAAAACATCTTTAAAATTACGGCTTATTTTGTGTCCGAGCGCGCGCTCAGGTAATAAAGGGTTCACAATTCAGATTTTGCAGCTGCCAATCAGAAACTTCCATTATGTTGAAAAACATTCATGTGAGCGATCATTGAACCAGGTCGTCGAAGAGCATTTTGTGATTATTAGGGAAATCAGTTGTTCTTATTTCAGTGTGATTACAGAAGATTACGCCGAATTTCGTTGTTTCATTCAGCAAGAAAGGAAGGGTTCGTTGCCTGAAGCTGATTTGTTACTTTGTGAGAGGGCTGTGTTGATTTAGTGAGAGGATGGAATCATCATGGTGATATTGACGGAGGTAATTAATGGAGATAGCAGAGATTGATAAACAGAGAAAAAGAGGAAGTGAAATAGAGAAAAACAGTATATTCGTAATGCAAACTCCTGCCGTAAGTTACAAAAAAAAAAAAATAAATAAAAACAGTGATAGGTAAAAGAGATACGTAGTACCTCTGCTTGTTTTTCCCACGGTAGACCTTTCCCTGGCTCCAGTTCCTTTGTTCAGATTGCTTCTCAATCTATTACCCTTATGCTCAATGCTGACCCAGCTGCCCTCCTCATGCCATGTTGGGGCAGAAAGTACTCCCTTAACAGATACCCTCGCAAAACTCTACAGCATCGTTTTAGTCTCTCTAATGAGGAGTTTTACGAACACGATCAGGTCTTACCACTTAAGCAGAGAGAGAGAGAGAGAGAGAGAGAGAGAGAGAGAGAGAGAGAGAGAGAGGCTTTAAGGGTAGAGTTATTAGTAATAATTCCTCATAATGAAGAACATGATAAAGATAACTGTAATAAATCTACTGATGGTCTAAAGGAAGGAAACAATAGTCAACAAAGCCAAAGGTAAATCATATTAATGATGAGCTCATGTCATAACTATAATGGCAATATACCAAAAACAGCCCTGGTAATTGTATGGAGAGAGACGAGATGAAAGAGAGCCTCCTAGACGATCCTTTGTCTAGTTCTAAGCCTAATATAGGCGGAGCTAATTGGGGCATATCTCTTTGATTGCTGAGGCGAGATAATTTCTCTCTCTCTCTCTCTCTCTCTCTCTCTCTCTCTCTCTCTCTCTCTCTCTCTCTCCCAAGCGTTTACTCTTTAACTGTAACTCTGGTAAATAGATATTTGTTGCATTAAAATGCAATTAGAATGCTGTGATATGTTTCCTCTTCACTGAAAATACTTTTCTACAATAATTTTTTTTTGCTGTAAAAAACAATAATATACAGCCATGGTGTTTTGAATGCTTTGGATGTAGCACAGAAGAGATAAGAGATACCGTGTATGATAACTAATTTATTGACGGAGAGAAAGCTGGATGCTTTGGCGCATGGTGAGACAAAAGTGAAAGGGCAGAGTGTCTTCAGGAAAGGGAAGGACAAAAGGGAAGCTGAAGGTGAAGAGCGATGCTATGGTTAAGAATAAGAAGAAATGACAGTGAAAGTGAATCCTTTTGGGAGAATCTTGATTTGTTCATGGCAACAGTTGGAGAAATTGAAAGGATGTTTATGTTGGGTGATTTGAATGCAAAAATAGATGACAGGAGAGGATGGTGATGTAATAGTGAATGAAAATGGAGTGCTGTGTTGTGTTTGGAAAGAGGTTTCAGTGTTGCAAATGTATGGTTATCAAAGAAGACAATTATCCTTGGGAAAGAGAAGAGAAAGTTGTATTGAAATGAGTTTAATGGATTATGTGTTAGTGCAGAGTGAATATAAGAACAAGCAGATGGGTGTAAAGGGGAGAAAAGGAGCGGCTGGAGGAATATCTAATCATCATTTGGGTGGAGCAAAAGTTAGGGTAGAAGTTGTAGAGGAAGGGATGAGTGTTGCTGGATGCCTACAAACTGTATTTTTTTCTCTTATGTTCCTGAACCTCAAATAAATGTCTTGTTCTCTACGCTAGACTTTTTATTTCCTAGCCATACCATCTGCTATTTTTATTACCTCCTCCTCCTCTAACCATAAATAAACCCTATACTCTGTTTTTTTTCATCTGTCCACCCGCCTGTGGTGTTTTTGTATGGTAACACTGCGTCCCGGGCTTTAGATAGTTACGCTATGTGTAAGTTTTAGGTAAATAAAAGGATATCTGGGTGTACATTTGCAACTGAAAAGTGTTTTAATAATTTAATGTATGCAAATTACACCGTTAATATTCGAAATAGGATATTATTATAATCGTTGAATGTAAGCTGAATGTAACTATCTAAAGCCCGGGACGCAGTGTTACCATACAAAAACACCACAGGCGGATGGACAGATGGAAAAAAACGGAGTATAGTTGTTCCTGACTCCATCATGGAATTCATACTTTCCTCATCTATTTTTTCCACCTTTGTTGTTTAGCCCTCATTTCCGTGCATTCTCTTCTCGCCTCAATTTTTTCTTATTCCCTGACGTTAATTGCATTGATAATGATGTATTCATCCCTGTTTCTCCAAACAGTCTATCTTGACTTTTTCTTCAACCAAGTAATGTTCAAAAATATGCCTCAAGTTACTCCTTGACATTACATTCACAGTACTGATCCTTATACTTTGCATTAGCACATGATCTAGCTAATCCAATTCCTCGACAATTTTGCTTTTTAAAGTATGTTATGCTTGTTCTGTAGGTACTTTCCATGTTGTTCCTAGGATCAAACCAATTTCGAACATATTTCCACAATAAATGGTCCATTCTTAATTACTTTGGAAGCACCATAACTACCAACACTCCAGCCCCTTTCATGTCAACTACCTTTGCATGTTCCAACTTTCGATATCTTGATTAAAAAATCCTAGTGTTTTAAATTTCAAATCGGTAGTTAGAACCGTTTTAAAACATGAGATCTCCTACACAAGGTTTGATCCCCTGACCAAAATTGAACAAACTTGAACTGCAATCATTATTGATCAGTCTCGTCTGTCAGGGAAGGCAAGGTTGGTTAACCGGGCTCGCTTTCGTCTTCACCACCCACATGCTCCAATATGGTGAGATCTCCATCAGTTAGTGATACATCTCTTCGTATTCCTATTACCCAGGTGCGTTATCTATTGTTGTTGTTCAGGATACGATCCAGAAATGCAGAGGGACTGTGTTTAAACTCTGGCGAGAAGTGCTCGCTCTGAATATGAGAAAAAATTTGATGCAGCCAATATCAAAGCTAATAATACCCTTTCAATTTTAACAGAATTGTGCCGGTTTGTAATAAATCCTCTTGAATAGTATGCTTCCTGCCGAACTATACCATGATCACCTTCTTTCGAAATGCATTGCATCAAAGGCATAACCTGAGGTTTTGAAAAATCAGGTGCTTTACCACTAATGTCTTTTTTAAGTTTTTTAGTCAGTGTGTTGATCTTGTCGTTCTGCTGTTATCAAATAAGTTAGCAATGGGCAGTGTGATGGTAGAATAGTCTTAGGAAAATTGTTGGTAATACCTGGTCATGCTTAAGAAGCGGCACAGTACCTGGCATGACAAGGAAATTTTTAACTCAACGATGCTTTCCATTTCTGACTGTGCCTGTGTAACTAAGATAGGTTATATAATATGGCGCAAATAATATTTAGCTTTAGTTTTGGTTACCTTAGCTTCCACTAGTTGATGAAAAGGATAAATTTTTCGCTTTATCATGTTTTTACAATGTGGTACTAGATGATGGACAGTAACCCCTTCTTAACGGCCCTATAAGCTATCAATCATGACTGCACAAAATACTGGATTACGCGATTCCAACGTGAGTATGACTGGTAGTTTGCGCAAGTGACTAAGTTCCAACACAGTTTGATATTTTTAGCTAAGTCATAGTGTTTGTATAATCTAGAGTGATAGATATTGGTGGTAACTGGGCGAAAACAGCCTCGCCAACAGCTCATATTTTCGTCTGCCACATAGTGAGTACATCGGGCCCCCAGAGATTTGGAGAGAATTCATCGGACTTTATCGTGGAATTCCTGCTCCTTAGGAAATAAAGAGTGACGAATATAGAAAAAAAAAATTTAAAGAACGAAGTTTACGCAAATATTATTGAGAAATTAAGGGAAATGGACCCCATTGCTACCAGGGCTTCAGTAACGAAACTGCATTACTCATCTGAGTGTCCTTTTTTTTCATTAGAGGTTCTACACTCGCCAATAAATCTGTAATGCTTCTCTAACTCCATATGCAGAAAATTCTTGTAGTCAGCAGGTGACGAAATGATAATAAGTTCTTGCAGCAGGTTTTCATGAGTAAATTTACTTATTTTTTCATACTATTCGCTCATCCACAACTTCTTTTTCCACGTCTTTTTTTTCAGGTTCTTCTCAGGCCAGAATAATGGCAACACATGCAGCCTCTTTGCTCATCCTCACTACTCGGGCCTTAACAGACAGCTGATGATTTTACAATCCTGCCTCCAATGATTAAGCCATCACCAATTTGTACAATCATAATTGATAGTATAGAAGCATATTTCATATTAAATGGACATGTCATTGTATTTGTATTTGAAATGGCCACGTGAAATGATAAAAGATGAAGTATTTCAAGTTTGACGAGAAATTTATTGCACTAATAATTATTGTCAGCCTTTGCTAGGGGAAAAGATTCAGACTTGGTAACCTTGCTAAAAAGCTTTGCTCATTATGTTGCAATTGCCACCACACGAGGCAGGTTTCGTTCCAAACCATTTAATTTGATGGTGCCATTGTCTAACATGTTTATTTTCTGCTGAAAAAGTACTTACTGTATGTGGTGAAATATGAAACGGCTTTAGAGTTGGAAGATATCTGGTGCATCACTTATGTTAGCATCGTGCATTGCAACATTCGTTGCTGGTTTGTACATGATATGTCTATTATATGCGGCTAAAAAATATTTTAGCTAAATAAATAGCCACTGGCCTTCCAGTAAGTGAAAGAAAAAAGCTGATAATCGCTCTATATTTTCTAAAAATGTCTTAGTCTGGAATGTATCATCAAAAGAGGCAACAACCCATCTGTGCCCCGAATTAGTTTGTTGATCATATCGCGAAACATTAGTAGAGATTCTTTCTCACAGAAAAATCAAACAATAGTAAGGGTATTTTTCTTACTCATTATTGCATTTGCATATCAGGCCAGAAGGTATGAAAGCTGAGTTGATCAGAGATCGGGTTGGAGGAGAAATGTACCGATAGCCTTATATGGGTCGTTACGTATAGTTATGGATCTTGCATTGCCCATGATGTTGACGCAATCGTCAGTTCTCGGTAAAGGATTCGGACTAGTAACCTTGCTAAAGCGCGTTCCTCCACATATCTCATCTGTCAACGCATAAGGCGAATTCGATTGCGAAGTACAGGTACTTGGTTGGATGATTCCATTCTCTAACAGTCTATAGTGCCTTGCTGCAGAAGTTCTCGCTTCTGTGGCGATGCTTATTATCGCGTTTTGGATTATCTGTCCGAATAGGAACGTTGAGAAATAGTTCTCTGCATTCTGTGTCAATGGAGCAGATGTGTTCACGTTTCTGAGGGATAGTGTGTCTGTCTGCCCACTGTGACTGCACTGGCGATAACCGTCTGTCAGTCGTAGGCCGCTTTTGCCTCCTTTCTCTTCATCTTCTGCCTCTAAATTGTTTTCTTTTCAGCCAACCCAGGTTCAGGAAGAATTTGGGTGTTCACACACACACACACACACACTATATATACACATATATACACACACACACACATATATATATTATATATATATATATATATATATATATTATATATATATATATATATACTTACACACACACACACACACACACACACACATATATATATATATATATATATATATATATACATGAAGCAATATGTACCTTCTCAATTCACTTGTATTCAATTAAGCTTACCATCACTGTGCAGGAACATGTAGAGTTTTGGGATGAACCCTCGAATACAACTGACCGACGTCAACACCGGAATAGGACGTCAAAGGAGATGAGATAGATTGAGGATGTAACTTCGTTTCATCCTTCTCTGCGATCTTAAGCCAGTCCTGTTCACCATATGGCTAGGACAGCACTCTCTCATTACGGCTCTCCTCCTCCTCCTCCTCCTCCCCCTCTTCCTCTTGCTCCTCCCTGGAGAGCAGGATCTCTCCCTTGACCTCCCCGCCCCCTTCCTTACCTCTGTCAGGCACTTCCTCCCTTTATAGTTGAACACATGTTACAATTCTCGTAGTATAGCTTCATAGTCTCTCTCTCTCTCTCTCTCTCTCTCTCTCGTTGGAGTTTCACTGTAAGCTAAGCCTTTGTTTAGCGTCGCACGAGCAGCATTTGGTATTTGATAAGTGCGATGCTGCACGCGTCGAACACCAGTTGACTGATATTTCCCTTTTCTTTTTTGTGAGCCTCAGTATCCAGGTGGAATGGCTTCAAAACATTTATTGGAAAAAAATTTCTACGATGTATATGGTACGTAGCCTGTTGGGAATGAGTGATGTATAGTTACATTTTGGAATTTGTTAATACTGTCTTTGCATATGTATTACAAGGCTCAGGTATAAGTGTAGCTGAAAGCAAATGTCTCCTGTTTGCTCGTAAATTGGGCGATGGTGTTGCTGTATAAATGCATTCACATTTATTTATAAAGTATATAGTACTTTTCGTACTTTCAGAATATTGCATACTTGAAATGACGACGTTGATTGGGTGTATACTTGCAAGTATTACGTGATCGCTTGTGAAAAGGTAATGCTAGCGATGCTTACACAAACCGTAATTCAAGAAAACTTGTGAAACAGATGATACAGATGTGTTCATGATGGATGATACAGGTATTCTAACGACGAAAGGGTCGAACAATTGATGTTTCAAGATGGTGATGTCAGGTATTCACCGATGAAACGGATGATCCGGGAGGTCTATTTTTCGAGAGATTGATACTGAACAGTGATGAACAGAGAGAGGAAATGGAGGCATACTTAGGGAATAGATTGTAATGACGACGAACTTTTGGCGTCGGTAATGGATATATTGTAATTGTGAAAACGGTGATGCTGACAATGAAGATGAGTAGTCTGACCACATTTGATGAAGAAGGTTGTGATGTTGATATATTGATGAAGAGAGCGATGTCTACTCTAGGCGAAGAGAGATGACACCTGCTTGGAGGAGCTTGATTTTGAAGGCAAAGGATAAATTTAAACTGTTACTTTTATGTTGTTCCTTGTATTATTCTTGTTTCTTTTCTGAAATGACGATAGGTTACTTAAACCATCAAGGGAAAGAAAATTTTGACATGCTTCTTCTGTCCCTAGCGTACTTACTCCTCAGAATATTGATCTCCAATCTATCAAACATCACGAAATGGAATTATTTTGTGTGTCTGTGTGTGTCTGTGTGTGTGTGTGTGTGTATATATATACATATATATATATATATATCTATATATTATATATATATATATATATATATATATATATACACACACACACAATTCTTGTGGAGTTCTTATTCACGAAGGTCGGGTGATTTCGTTATTTCCAATTTTACATTTGGTTTCTCAAAAGTGTTCCCTTTTTCTCTCATGTAAAGAGAGGCTGAAAACGATTAAGAGCGCATAGGTACGAAAATTGCTTCTGCTATTAAATTTTTCTCTTATTTGGTATAATTCAATTGATATTGTTCTCTTAAGGGACGAAGAACAGCATTTGTTTTCTCTGGTTAACAAATGGAGTAGAATATGCTGGATATTAACTAGTTTCTAACCAGTTCTACCCATATTTAGGAATAAAAGAATTGGAGAGAAGGTAGATTTAGACGGACATCAATGAATTTATTCCAGCTTTCAAGTTGTTTAGACGCCTTATAAGTGTTTGTGATCGTTTAAGTAACTATCCACGTATGGAGAAGGAAGGTGAATCTTATCCAGGCGTCCTTGTCTTCCGCTATCACCTCACCATGATGTCGGAGGAAATGGGGTGCTTTGGGAAGGTTAATTTCAGGGTCTGTTTTGATCATCTGATGCGGTCATTTTTTTTCCCCGCTCTCTCTCTCTCTCTCTCTCTCTCTCTCTCATCTCGCTCTCTCTCCTGCTCAGACAATATATCTTAACCCTTGCCCTTAAGGTGCTCCTCAAGACTTCTATTTTCAACCTGCTGACGCATATGGTAACACGAGATCAAGGGAACCTCCTTAACATGGTTTGATTGTAGTCTGAAGTAGTTCGTATATATATATATTATATATATATTATATATATATATATATATATATATATATATATATATGAATAACTTGATCACGAAGTATATAAAACGTGATGCTATGTATAAATAAAAATCAGTAAAGGGTCCAAATAGGACCGAAAGTACTCGGCTATCTCGCTTTTTTCATTTTTTTCCTTCGTGGCAAAAAAACCTTTTATATATATATATATATATATATATATATATATATATATATATATATATATGTGTGTGTGTGTGTGTGTGTGTGTGTGTATGTGCATTGTGTGCGTTATTATATGAGTCTGTTAGTTTGCATGGTGCTTACTGTGTGTGTGTATAGACCATAGAGGGTATATATATAAACCTAGAGTTGCGCTCTGTGTACCAGTACTACGTACTTCGGTGGTCTTCCACCAAGTCGGCGCTGCAAAGCCTTGCAGCCATTCGTAAAGGTCTGGTAACCCGCAAATTGAACAGGGGATTAGTGCGATGGTAAAATCTCTTTTATCGTAAATATTTAATGAGTTTAGCAAATTTTTAGGGTTTAGTAAGTAGTGTTTAGTGAATGTTTAGTGAATTGTTAGGGTTTCGTGCATAAGTGTTTAGCGAATGCTTAGCGAATTGTTAAGGTTTAGTGAGTATGTGTTTAGTGAATGTTTAATGCATAAGTATTCAGTGAATGTTTAGTGCATCTTTAGGGTTTTAGCGAATGTATTGTGAATATTAGTGAATGTTTAGTGTTAAATTATCAGTGAATGTTTAGTGATTGCTTAGGGTTTAGTGAATGTTTAGTGTGTAACTGTTTAGAGATTAATGAATGTTTGGTGCATTTCAGTGTTTAGTAAGTGTTTAGTGTGTAAGTATTCAGTGAATGCTCACTGTGTAAATATTCAGTAAATGTTTCATGAGTACTTAGGGTTACTGAATGTTTTGTGAATGTTTGTGTTTAGTGAATGTCTAGTAAGCATTCATTGAATGTTTAGTGATTATCTTATGAATGTTAGTTTTTGATGAATGTTTAGTGAGTGTTAAATGAGTGATGAGTGGATGCTAATTTACGGTTTAGTGTTTAATGAGTGTTTGGGGCTTAATGAGCATTTAGTGAGTATTTAGTGTTTAATGTGTGTGTAGGGTTCAGTGAATATTTAGTGTATAGTGAGTGCTTAGTGAATGTTTAGTTATTGTTAAGTGTTTAATGAATGTTTAGGATTAAGTGAGTTTTAGTGAATGTTTACTGAGTGTTTGGAGTACAGTTAGTGTTTAATGAGCATTTAGTGTGTAGTGAGTGCTTAGTGAGTGTTGGGTATTCAATCAGTGTTTGGTGTTATTGAGTGTGAGTGTGTGTTAAATGTGAGTGTTTAGTAAGTGTGATTGTAGAGTAAGTGTGTGTTTAGTGATTGTATAGTAAGTGCAAATGTTCAGTGAGTGTAAGTATATTATGAATGTTAATGTTTAGTGATTGTGCATTACTGTTTAGTTAGTGTTTAGTAACTGTATGCAAAGAAAGTCTTGTAATTTACAAGAATCATTTATGTTAGACACTGCTTAGATCCAAGAGCTGATGCTTAGGCCTTGACTACAATAGTTGGAGTTCTTAGGCCAACCTGTTTTTGTAAGGTAATTTTTCTCTGTGAAATTGGGTCCAGTAAAAATGATAATAATAATGATAACATCAACATTAATAATAATAATGATAACAAAAATAACCATATTAATAGTAATAATAATAAGATAATGATAATAAGAGCAAAACTATTAATCGTAACATGATATAGTACTATCTGCACGAGGTCACCCGCTCGGCAGGGAGATCGCCACTCCAGGGACTGCTGCTCTATGGATCCTCCAGAAGACATACAAGAAGTGTAAACCGTGTTTCAAGAAATCTAAAGTCTGAATATATAGTATATATCCAGAAGAGAAGAAGAGAAGCTTCCGTCAGATTCTCAAATCAAGCGTCTTTTACTTACCCACCACAAGAGGCTCTTCCATCAAACACAACTAGAAATATAGATAGTATGGAGGAGTTATGGAATTCCATTTGACAACGTCTGTGTGTGTGTGTGTGTGTGTGTGTGTGAGAGAGAGAGAGAGAGAGAGAGAGAGAGAGAGAGAGAGAGAGGGTAATTGGTGGTTGGATGGTTAACGGCTGAATTGACTGTTGGGTTTTGGGTTGTCTGCTGGTGCTGTTGGAGATCAGAGTTCTGTTGTTTTGAGTGAGTATTGAGTCAGTCTTTAGTCACAAGCTGTGCTAATCAGTAGTGTTGGCAGCGGTCTGTGGAAAGTGTTGAGGGATTGGTTAAGTTATTTGAGTAGTGTGTTATTGGTTTGTTGCTGATTGTTGTTGGGTTTGATGTTGGTTGCTTAGGAGTTGTTGTGCTGTGAGGTTTTTGTTGAGTTGTATGTGAGTTCCTGTTGGACTGTATGTGAGTTGTGGTTGAGGGTTGTTGTTGGCGTTGTTAATGGGTGTGTGTGTTGCTATTTTTGTATTTTTTGTGTGTGTTGGTAATTGTTTGTGCATTAGAATTTTGTTGTGGTTGTGTTCCTTGGTTGTTGTTGAGTTGTGGCTGTGTTCCTTGTTGGTTTGCTGTGTTGAGTTGTGGTTGTGTTCTTTTTTTGTTGTTGTGGAGTTGTGGGGTTGTGGTCCTTGGGTGTTGTGTTGTTGTTGTGTTGTAGGTTGTGGTTCTTGGTTGTGGTCGTTGTTGTTGTTGGTATCTCCGTGACCTTGACCGGCGGACAGCACAGGATAGCCTGGAGTATCTGGAGTTGGGTAAGTACATGTGTTTTGAGAGTTTTTTTGTTTTTTGGGTTTGTGTTTTTTTTTTGTTCTGTGTTGGTATAGGTCAATTGTCCTGCGTGAATTCTGTAGTGTAAAGGGGAAAGTGTGACTGAGAGTGGGTTTGGCAGCTGGAGTGATTAGGTTTATGTGGCGGGGATTTGCCCGGCAGTTTTAAAGCTTATGATCCCGCCACAATAGAATCTGTTGAAGAAAACTGAATGTCTGGTTCATAAAAGGGACAGTCCAAAATATGAAGAAAAGATACAACCTATCAAAGGACCGTCCACCCACCAGTTATTGTTCAAGACAAGGAAAATATTCATTTGGGATACCCCCATAGAGGGTATACTATATAGAGTTGCGATCTCTATACCGATACTACGTAATTCGGTGGTGATCCACTAGGGCGGCACTTGCAAAGCCTTGGAATCATTTTTAAAGGTGTGGTAACCACAAATTGAACAGGGATTAGTGTGATTGTGATTTCTTTTTTACAATTAATGTTTATCATTAATGTTTATCATTGATTTTCTATCATTAAATTTTTAGGGCTTAGTGAGTGAATGTTTAGTGAATTATTTAGTGAATTTTTAGGGTTTAGTAAGTAAGTGCTTAGTGAATGTTTAGTGTGTAAGTATTCAATGAATGTTTACTGAGTGTTCAGGGCTTAGTGAATGTTTAGTGAATCTTTAGGGTTTTAATGAATGTTAGTGAATGTTTAGTGTGTAAATATTCAGTAAGTAATATTAGATATAAAAAGAGAGAGAGAGAGAGAGAGAGAGAGAAATGCTTTAAACAACGGATTTGTTTACCATACTATAACACAAACAGGCGGCAGTGTTTATCGCGTTAGCGGCAATTTAAAAAAATGCATTTAGATGTTTATGATAAAGTTGTTAGTACAGTACAATTAGGGTTTAACCTCAAAATTTAGAATGACAAACTGAAATTTTGGGAATAAGTAGAGGTGAATTGTGTTATCTTCATCCAAAAAGTCCCAAAAAATCCAGTGACAGGTTTTTAAGTTAAGGCCACAAAATGGCGGCCATTTTGGAATTTTGAATTTTTCTCATTTATTGAGAAAGGGTAAAATATTGAATTTGTAAATGAAATACACATCAGGTTTCTATTATATGATACTTGTAGAAGCTATTTACATAAATATCTTGAGTACCAACAGCATCAGTGTGAAATTATGTGCCTTTATTTTTAAAAATTTCCGTCACTAGCAGTTGACAGGAATATTCCCGTTCCTGCTATGGGAAAAATAAATCATCTGCAGAATTTTCTTGTCTTTTAAATGACACCAAAAGGACATTTCTATGACATGCCAGTATCATAGTATCTTTGTTGAATATATATATATATATATATATATATATATATATATATATATATATTTCTATGACATGCCAGTATCATAGTATCTTTGTTTGAATATATATATATATATATATATATATATATATATATATATATATTCAAACAAAGAGTCATGAAACCAGAGGAGCTTGAAAAGTTTGCAACAGAGGGATATTTCACAATTAGAAGATCTGACAAGTTCTGGTCAGGGATCTGGACCAATATGACAATTGAGCAAGTCCTCATGCATTCCATCAAAACATCTGGAGGTCTCACCCGAGGACGTGGAATAACGCCATCAGTTATCGCTAAATGGGTTAAGTCAATGCCCGCAACAGCCAGTATCATTAATGCTGCTGAGTCTGTTAGTGGAGTTACTGCTACCACTTCAGAACAGCATCGTGAATCTCGGCAGACTCGTGATCTTACTGACATGAATACCTTCAAAAATTGGCTGGCTGTACGCAACCCATACAACCGACCAACATCTATCCTAATCTCCATATCGAGTGGTATTGTTGCCAATGAAAAAGTGAATTGTGATGAAGCCTATACTGTTGGAAGAGCATCAATGAAAACAATGGAAGGAAAAGCATTCAGAGATATTCACCTACAGCGAAGAAACAACATCAGGTCGTTGACATCTGTAACAAAATCAATTATGATTAATGATACACAGATTACTGTCAATGCAAACCAGTTATTCCATCGAATAATATGCGTTGCTAGAAGTTATTCTGACCTTGCATCATATCTGGGGTATGAACTTGCACCTCAACCACCTTCCCTCTTTGGTGATTTTTCTATGAGAAAAAGCAAAAAAATCTGCTCTTGTACCAGTCATTGAGGCATTGGCACCCTGTGAAAATGTTCCTCCAGCTGGAGCAGTGTATATTTTAGATGGTGGGTACCTTCTACATTATGTTGTGTGGCAACGTCCTGCTACATTCAGTCAGATATGTTCTCAGTATACAACGTTCATTAAACAGAAGTACAGGAACGCTCACACAGTATTTGATGGTTATGACACTCACAGTACAAAAGATGAAGAACACTTTCGTCGAGGAAGGACACAATCATCTAGAGTTATAGCTGTAGAAAGCCACATACAAGTCCCGGTGTCTCAGCAGGAGTTCTTAGGAAATATTAAAAACAAGATAGAATTGATCAAACTCCTATCTACCCATCTGGAAGCTGCTGGCTGTAAGGTCCATCAGGCAGAGGCAGATGCTGACAGATTGATAGTAACAACAGCAACTCATTTACGAGATTCAGGACAGGAATCAGTTATTGTGGGGGAGGACACTGATCTTCTTGTCCTCTTAATTGCACTTGCCAAACCTCAGACTGGTATCAAAATGATGATCCCAGCAAACAAAGCACATCCTGATAAAATATTCAGCAGTGAAAGAATTCAGAGCAAAATGGGGGACATGACTGACAGCTTGCTTTTCCTGCATGCAATAACAGGTTGCGATACAACCTCTGCTCTGTATCGCAAGGGTAAAAGGGTTCCTTATGAAAGATTACAGGAGGATCCTGTACTAAGTCACAAGATGCAAATTTTTAATGACCCCCAGGCCTCTGCAGATGATATAGCTGCTGCTGGAGAAGCATTTCTTCTGGTCCTGTATGGAGGAAAGCCAGAAGGTAGTCTTGATAAACAAAGGTACTTTAATTACTTAAGGACGATAACTAAACAGCCTGTACATGCCAAATTTGATCTAGCTACACTTCCTCCAACATCAGCAGTAGCACGCCAACATTCTTATCGTACCTTCCATCATGTACAACAGTGGCAAGGGATTACTCTAGACCCCACTGATTGGGGTTGGAAGTTAGAAAATGACCGACTAAGACCAGTAACATCGCTTAAAGAGCCCGTACCACATTCCCTACTTCATGTTATAACTTGTAATTGTAGAAAAGGTTGTGAACTGAACTGCGAGTGCAGGAGAAGTGGACCCCCTTGTACACATATATGTGGGTATTGTGCTGGGCATGGGTGCAATAATCAATGTACATTTGATGAAGATAAAGAAGGAGATATAGATGGATATGTAGAAGAACAGAGCGAAACTGAAAATGAAGACTATTCTCAACCCTTACAGAAAAAGAAAAAGAAATAATTTACGAGAAATAATAAAGAATGATTCATATTTTTGTTTTAGCGTAATTAATGCATAATCCCTTGTGCGTAAAAATGGAGTTTCATCAAGTTGAAGTTATTTTTTGTCTGTACAGCTGTATAGTTCAAAACTAATTTTGATAATTTTTTCCACATTGTATTGTGTTGCAAGTAGTTGCCGGTTATATGCTCAGTTCACTACATAATTTTTATGGTAATTGTGGTTATGTGACCTAGAATTTATCCTCAACTAATTATAATATCATAAGCATGTGATCTATGAATGTCTTCAACAGCAAAATGTTGACGATTGTATGGTAGGAACTAGGTAATTGCTAATGGCACCAATTGAAGTACTTGTATTCAAACAAAAATACCCCCGCAATGGTGCGTCCTAGAAGTGTCATTTTGGTGTCATTTGAAAGACAAGAAGATTCTGCAGATTGTTTATTTAGGTAAAAATTTTGATATACCAGTTATTTTTCCATTAGCAGGAATAGGAATATTCCTGTCAACTACGAGTAACAGAATTTTTTTTAAAATAAAGGCCCATAATTTCCCACTTATGTATTTAGTACTGATGAAATTTATTCAAATAGCTTCTACAACTACCATATAATACAAAATAATGTATATTTCATCTACCAATTTTATTTTTTTACCCTTTAGGAGCAATAAATGAGAAAAACTTAAAATTCCAAAATGGCCGCCATTTTGTGGCCATAACTCGAAAACCCGTCACTGGATTTTTTGGGACTTTTTGGATGAAGATAACACAAATCATTTCTACATATTCCCAAAGTTTCAGTTTGTCATTCTAAATTTTGAGGTTTGAGCTAAAATTAAGCTAATTGTACTGTACTATGCTGATTTAACCCTTGAACTACGGCAGAAACTAGACACTTCCGGTGACGCCACTAATTGCGCCTAACAGGAGGTGTTAAAATTAATTACTGCCCAAGCAGGGTGGTACCATGGACGTCATCATTAATCACCCACCAATAAGGAAGACCAGATGGTGGCAACAGAAAAAGACTGCCTACTACTGAAGTAGGAGACTTCTTTGAAGAGAAGAGTAGAAGCAGAGAGAGAGAGAGAGAGAGAGAGAGAGAGAGAGAGAGAGAAACAGCAGACAAAAGGTGATGTGGTGTGCCTTACCAGTCGAAGGGAAGAAAAACTTCAAACATCAACATATCATCATGTTACGACACTACACCTAAAGGAGACGATAAAAAGAGCCATATAACCCTCAATACTAACTAAGCTTGTATGTTGATAATTGTGTATTTTAGTTTGTGTGAATGAAGTAAGAAAAACTGTGTTTTGTCTTCCTAAGTCTCCTGAGACTTGAAAAGATTCCTGAAACATTTAAAATAGAATTACTACAAGAATCCAGAGTCTCCAGCGAATCTACAAATCTACAATAAATATAAAAAGACACAAAGCAAAAAAAAAGCCAATACAAAGGGACCTACAAACAAATAAAAGAACATAACAATGATCTTATATATAACATGTGAATGTTATGGTTTAGTGAATGTTTAGTGTATATTTAGGATTAATGAAGGTTTGGTGCATGTCAGTGTATAGTAAATGTTTAATGTGTAATTATTCAGTGAATTTTTACTGTGTAAATATTAAGTGAATGTTTAGTGAGTGTATAGGATATAGTGAATGTTTTGTCAATGTTTATGTTTAGTGAATATTTAGTAAGCATTTACTGTTTAGTGTTTAAAGAGTATTTAGGGTTTAATGAGCATTTAGGATTTAATTATTATTTAGTGTTTAATGAGTGCTTAGGGTTCAATGAGTGTTTAGTGTATATTGCGTGAAATTTTAATGATTATTTAGGTGTTTAATGAATGTTAAATATGTTTCATGAGTGTTTAGTGGGCATTTAGTGTATAGTAAGTGCCTAGTGATTATTGGGTATTCAATTGGTGTTTAGTGTTATGAGTGTGAGTGTTTAGTGAAAGTGATCGTATAGTAAGTGTGTGTAAAGTGAAGTGTGTGTAAAGTGAGCGTATAGCAAGTGTGAGCATTACTGTTTAATTAGTGTTTAGTGACTGTATGCAAAGAAATTCTTGTAATTTGCAAGAACCATTTATGCTAGACACTGCTTAGATCCAAGAGCAGATGCTTAGGCCTTAACCGCAATGGTTGGAGTTCTAAGGCCAACCTGTTTTTGTAAGGTCCTTTTTCTCTGTAAAATACCAGCAACACTGAGAGTAAAAATAACAATATTATTTGTAATAATAATAATAAGGTAATGATGATAATAATAATAAAAAAGATAAAAAATAATAATAGTAAAAATATTAATAGCAATAAAATATAGTACTATGAACCGGACCGAGAACTTTTAATATGGCTGCCCGAGTTCACACGCTCGGCAGGGAGATCGCTACTCCAGTGATTGATGCTCTATGGAGGTGGGCTGAAATCGATTCTAGGGGCAAAAACCTGCGTACTAGTTTCGGTCTTTAAGTACCAGTTTCGGTGTTCTAGTACTAAAAGTAGCTTATATCTCTGATGGGTTAATGGTCATAATTACTGTACTTTCGTTGTTTCCCAACCAAGTGGCAGTTCGAATCCCACATATATATATATATATATATATATATATATATATATATATATATATATATATATATATATATATATACACGACACAGTCCAGACGTACAGGGCGTTTATTCACATGTTAAAGAAGATCAAGGGCAGGAACACGAAGAGATTCATATTATCCTTTAATCCTACGTTTCGTGACAACATCGCCACATCTTCAGGGATTTTTCTACAAAATAAAGTATAAAATGTTAACATAAAATAAGAGCTGATCACAAGATCCAATAGTTGTTTAAAGATCGGCTCTGCCCTTTGATGACGTACGGGTTTGTCTGTTTATGGGAATACACTTGTCCTAGATGTAATCTGGGAAAATATGTTGGATCTACCAGGCGTCTTCTCAGAACTGGGGTGTAAATTGTCTAACCCTGAAACATCTTATATAAGGAAGCATACTTTTAAATTGTAAAGCTACAGTCAATTACGAAGATTTCAAAATTATTGCCAAAACAAGGGAAACCCAACGAACTGTTGATTTTGGAAAACTCTGAACATCAAACTACGAGTTCCAACTTTAAACAACCATTCCTCTGCTGTCCCATTGTTTTTAGCCTAATTATTCTGTCACTCCTTGTGCCTCTTGACGTTGTGTACTTTTAGTGTGTTTTTATCTTTGATGCTGAAAGGTTGGTTAGGTGTTGAGCTGTTTTTGGCTATGGGTTTGTGAATATATGACTTTTACTTTTTATGATATTTGTTATTACTTTTATCTTTGTGTAATTTAGCTTTAATTTTTAAATACTCTTCTCGTCATTTGTAAGTTGTTTGGTATTTCTGGTCTGTTTTAATCAAGTGTGCATGTAATTTAAGTATGAGAGTTGTAATTTTACCATTAAACTGTTTTTACTTTTCAACTATTGGATCTTGTGATCAGCTCTTATTTTATGTTAACATTTTATACTTTATTTTGTAGAAAAATCCCTGAAGATGTGGCGATGTTGTCACGAAACGTAGGATTAAAGGATAATGTGAATCTCTTCGTGTTCCTGCCCTTGATCTTCTTTAACATATATATATATATATATATATATTATATATATATATATATATATATATATATTATATATATATATATATATATATATATATATATATATATATATATATTATATATATATATATATATATATATATATATATATATGCACACACACACACACACACACATATATATATATATATATATATATATATATATATATATATATATATATATATATATAAACATACCCACACTCTAGTACAGAGGCAAGTAATGTTCATAGGCACACTATACTCGGTTTTTTTCCATCTGCCCACTCGGCTGTGGTGCTCGCTCATGGTAACACTGCGTCCCGGGATTTAAATAGTTACACATAGCGTAACTTTTTAAAGCCCGGGACGCAGTCTTACCATGCGCGAGCACCACAGGCGGGTGGGCAGATGGAAAAAAACCGAGTATAGTTAACAGTTGAAACTCGCAGAAGTCTGTTTTTCCAAATTGGTTAATCTTCCAGAACTTTTTGTATACTAGTGTATTTGTAAAGACATTCATCTAAATTTTTTATTTTTGTTTTCACCGTCATTCATTTAATATTCAACTATAATTTCTGTCTCTATTAACTTATGAACATTCTACCCTGTGTAAACTAGTTTTGGAAATTATTGTTATTTTAACTGTTTCTCGTCGAAGTATTGATATTTTGAATAAATAATAAAGATAATACTAATAATACGAAAAGGTCATATTAGAGGAAGGTGACACGGTGAACCTTTCGATATCTACACACACACACACACACACACACACACACACCTCTGTAACTATCAGTGATAGGAGACTGCATTCATCTTTATGTAACAATTTTCCAGCAATTTTTATCGTTGGATCTATGTGTTCTGCGACTTTTCTGAGTTTGAATAATGAAAGCACATGCTTAAATCGCCAATCTTCTCAGTGTCCAGCGTTTTAGTGTCTGACTCTTCCTTAACTGTCTTATTCATTGAATATGATCTCCCTTTTCAGTTGAAAATACACTTGTGAGTCATCCTTCCCATTCACTAACGCACACGTCATAAAATCCTTCTACTTTCTAACTTCTTTATAACTCAACTCACTTTGTTTAAATGACATATACGAAAAAGTTTTCACCCTTTCCAGTATTCCCAGATCTTTTCATTTCATTTGAATGAGACCATGATCAAATATTTCTCGAGTCATTCCTCAGTTTGATTTTCCATCTAAAAACAAATTCCTTGACATTATCGACCAAATATCGTATAAAACACATTCATGAAAACTTGGTCAAAACTCATTTCTCATTCACTCACAGAACACCACACCTGCCCACTGCTCCATCCGTGTCCCTGCCATGGTGGGGGGTGGCCTGGGTGGGTCGATGGGCCACTGCTGATTCTAAGCCCAGGTACGCGTCTTGGCTTGGAGAAGGTTTATCAATTTATTCATTTTTTTCCCCTAAATTTAGAATGTATCCAGAAATATTAGGCAATCGAGAAGTTAAGAGTGCATTAAATATTTGATGTTGCATACACACAGTGTATGTATATATATATATATATATATATATATATATATATATATATATATATATATGTGTGTGTGTGTGTGTGCGTATGTGCGTATATATGCATGGGTGTGTGTGTGTGTGTGGGTCTCCTTGCCTTACCTCAGTGGTTTGAACATTATCACAATAGTTATACACATTAATGATCCAGAGAGAAAAAAAAATAATTTCGCCTGTTTCCTCAAAACTCTACTATGAACCAGGAGGCACACTAGATGATTGATTGACAGTTGGGTAACAGCCAGGATGCAGAAAGGTATGGAGATGGTGCCCTTATAAAGAAATGAGATCGAGAAGCTTATATTTAACTGCAAGGATAACTGTCTTGTGGAGGCATCCCTCGGATCGAGAGGGTCTCTATAGAAATATATGTGTTTGTGTGTGGAATAAGTAGCGAAATTAGGTGTTGTGGCAGTGATACAACGCTCAGCTTTATTAGAAATAGGTAACAGCATTGGCTGCCCTCAAAAAAAAAAAAAGAAGAAAAAAGGAAACGATCCGGGATGTTTCCCTTAAAAGCGGATGTTTGGCCAAATATATATATATATATATATATATATATATATATATATATATATATATATATATATATAAAGGTATAAGGCACGAAGGAAAGTGAAACACTGGATTAGCTACAAGATCTTCGACTCACGTCCTTTACTGAGCAGATTGGTCTGCTATGTACAAGGACGTGAGTCGAAAGATGTTGCAGCTATCCAGTGTTTCACTTTCCTCGTGCGTTTATACCTTTATTTATGCATTTATCCCGTTTTCAAACTTTCGTAATTCAGGTTATACACACACACACATCATATATATATATATATATATATATATATATATGTATATAATATATATATATATATATATATATATATATATATATATATATATATATATATATATATATATATATATATATATGTGTGTGTGTGTGTGTGTGTGTGTGTGTGTGTGTGCGTATGAAGAGCAACTTATTAAATAATTAAGTTAGCAGGTGAAGGGAATGTTTAAAAGGGGGGGCGGGATATATGCTTTAAAATAAAAGATATCAGTACCTGCATCTGGAAGCAGAAAGGTCAAACGGTCGTGTGATCACAGAAGATTAAGAATAAAATGAATGAGGGAGGTGATGACAGTAATCAGAAGAAATCTTAAAAGTTGATGTCATCTAAAGTCATCTGTGGTGTGTGTGTGTGTGTGTACTTATACTTATATATACTCATTTATACACACAAGTACGTATCCTTGTGTTTGCTTGCAGTGTTTTGTTTGCCCCTGTGAGACAATACAAACGGTTTATAGGGTTTACACATACACATACACACACACACACACACACACACACATATATATATATATATATATATATATATATATATATATATATACATATATATATATATATATATATATATATTGTAAGTAAGCCTTAGGATTTTTATAATGTATTAGCTTACTTAGGTTAGCTTTAAGTTCCTCTTCATTTTCTGAAGGCTGTAAAGTTCATTGTTGATTCGCCTTCTTGTTAGTAGGGGTCTCCTCACTCCAGTGGTATTTTTGTGTAGTCTTGTTGACTAATCCTCCCTGTTTCTCCCTCCATATTTTGGCTTTGCTGAGTTGACTTGAGACCTGATTTCCAAGCTGCAGCATTTGTATCTGCACCCTGACTTGTGAGCCTGCTATCTCTCTCGGATTTACAGCAAGTCTCAGAAAATATATATCTTCAACTGGCAGTTTCTCCACATCTCTGCCATTTTATTATTGCCTCTGGTGCAGTACTTGCCAGAGGGGCCTCGCTTGGCGACGGTAAGGCGTGTCATCCATTTATTATAAAAAGTATTGATCAAGATTACTGGGATCACGGCGTCCATGATTATGAACAAGATGACTAGGATCACGGCTGCACTGCAGTAGTCAGATGAATTTTCTGATAGAGCTCTATAGTAATTTTATTGTGATTTGCCGTCCTCTGCCTTTATTGGATGCTTATGGGAGGAGACCTTCATCGCCTCATCATCATCCTTTAGAGTGTAAAATTCAGGTTATTCCTTTCTTTTGGTTATTTTCTATTCCTCTCTGGGCCCCCTTTCCTCCTTCAGAGGTTGAATGCGTTGCCTAATCATTTGGGTACATGTTGTGTAAGTGATTTTGTGATTTAATTTTAATGAAGAGGCCTAGTTATAACTTCCTGTATTTTATTGAATTATAATATATATGATTTTTTTGTTTTTTTTCATTGTTTTGCTATCCCCCTTGAGTTATTCTTGTGCTGCATTTACCTGGGCTTGCTTCAACTTAGTGGATTGCTGCCTTTTGAACACCTAAGTTTGTGGTATTTTGAATATTTATGGTCCTGTAGACCTAGAATGTGTTGTGGTCCAACGAGGCCATTACAAGTGGCGACTTGCCAGGATTGATCGTATCCTGTGGTGTTCTTTTTGCAGTGCAAGGGTAATTCTTGGGGCGTTGTTAGTGTTAGGTGGCATGGTTACACCTCCTCAGTGTTTGGTTATAGGTAAAGTGTTGTAATTATTCATAATCAAAATGGAGGATATGAATGTCGTAGAGTTGCTTGAAGGAGAGGGATGGCAGGATAGGTTGGCCGAATTAAACAAAGAGGAGTTAGAAAGTGTGGCAGATTTTTTCGAAGTGGAGAGAACGGTAACAATGAAGAAGGGATATACTATTGCTAAAGGTTTATGAGGTGTTTAAGGAGACTAAGACAGGAGCCAAACCCAAGGTTAGGAAAGAAGAGGTCTTGTCGGTAGAAATTTTGGATAGACAGATTAGTCTAAAACAAATGGAAATAGACCAGCAAAAAATGGTGTTTGAAGAGAGAGAGAGGGAAAGGAAGCATGAGTTAGCTAAGATGGCTTTGCAAACGCCAGGGTCACCAGGGTCTCCTTCTCGTGTTGAGGCTTCCTCCTCTTCTCAAATTTAGCTCAGGCTTTGAAGTTTGTTCCGAACTTCCAGGAAGATAATGTTGCGGAGTTCTTTATGTCATTCGAAAGAATTGCTAATAAGTTAGAATGGCCTATTGGATATGGACTACCCTTATCCAGAGTAAATTGATTGGGAAAGCCCAAAAGGTATATGTAACTTTGGAAGAAAATCTCTCCTCGGATTATGAAAGTGTAAAGGCGATAGTGTTGAAGGCATATGAGCTCGTGCCGGAGGCCTATCGGCAAAGGTTCCGGAATTTGAGGAAAAATGAAAATCAGACTTTCGTAGAATTTGCAAGGAGTAAAGAGCAATTTGCTACTGATTGGTTGAAATCTAAAGAGGTGGACGATTTTGATAAGTTAAAGCAGTTGCTGTTGGTTGAAGAGATTTAAAAGTTGTACTCCCTGTTCGTTTGAAGGTTCATTTGGAGGAGTTGAAATTAGATTCCCTTCAGGAGGTTGCTGTGGCATCAGATGAGTACTTTTTGTCTCATAAAGATACTATGAAAGAGACGTTATCTAAGGAAAGATCACGTTGGGGTTATTCTGAGAGATCTGGTAATTTTAATAATCGAAAGAATGTTTCTCAGAATGTTCAATTAAATAAGGGTTCTCAGAATGTTCAATCAAATAAGGTTTCTCCGAATGGTCAATCAAAGGTGTGGAACTCGCAGAATAACAGACTTGGGGAGTCGGGTTGGTTATGATCCACAAAAGCTTAGGTATTTGACGTGCTTTTTCTGTAATAAGCGGGGTCATATCAAAAGAATGTGTAATGCTTGGAAAAAGGTACGTAACAGTAAAGTTAATCCGATGATGGCGGTTGAAAAAAGAAAAGTGCTAGTCAGGTTGGATCTCTGCCTCTCCGACTCAATGACTAAGAAAGGTCAGAGACTGGTAGTTCCTTCGGTGATTTTCTGGCCGTGGGGAGTCTCGCTGAATGGTGAAGGCCAAGGGAGGAAAGTGAATATTTTACGTGATACCGAGCAGCACAATCATTAATTCTTAGAGATTCGGTCCCTAATGATTTTGTGTATGAGAATCGGGAGTTTGTTATTTTGAGTGGTTTTTCCGGACACGGTAAAATCGTATCCAACTTGGTCATTATTTCATGCCTTTAAGTTGTCCTTCTTTTTCGGGGAATATTCCGTTTGGCTATTGTTGATAAATTTCTGATTAAAAAGGTGGATGTAGTTCTCGGAAATGAGATTGTGTATGAGAATAAGTCCATGCAAATTGTGATTAATCCGGATGTGGAAGTAGCGGTAGCAACTCATGTTAAAGCAAAGGCTGTTGACGCTGCAGAGTCAACAGTCGACGTTGATTTGAGTAGTTTAGGACGTAGCGATGAAGCTGTAGATAGTAGTAGTGTTAGATTAAAACCTAATTGGACTGTTAAAGAACTTGTTTCGGCTCAGAAAAAGGAGTTTGGTAGTCTCCCTATCGAGTCTGTGAGATAACGAACATGACTGTTCCTATGTTTAAGGTAATTAATAGCATATTATATAGAGTAAGTAGACCAATGCATGCCTCGGGAGAGGATTTACGAAATTATTAGACAGATTGTGGTTCCTGAATGTTACCGTCATGAGTTGATGTCATTAGCTCACGAGAATGTGATGGCGGGACATTTTGGTATTCACAAAACTGTCGGTAGGTTATTGAATAATTCCTTCTGGCCTAAGTTGAAAGGTGATGTAAAAAAACAAAAATTTGTGAATAGTTGTGAAGTTTGTCAGAGAGTCGGCAAACCTAATCTACCTATTCCAAAGGCTCCATTAATACCTATCCCTGTTGTGTCTGAACCTTTTCGTGAAGTGTTAATTGATGTTGGTTGGTCCTCTCCAAAGTCAAAGAGTGGAAATGAGTATATTTTCACTATATGGATCGTATGTCTCGGTACCCCGAGGCAATCCCCTTGCGGTCCATAAGGAGTGAAAAGATTGTAGAGGCATTAATAGGTTTCTTTTCAAAATTTGGTCTCCCGAAGGTAATTCAGTCTGACTGCGGTACTAATTTCACGAGTCGTTATTTTAAGCAGAAAATGACTGAATTGGGCATTAAACATGTAACGTCCTCGCCTTATCATCCAGAGTCACAGGGTGCTTTGGAACGTTTTCACCAAACTATGAAAAGTATGTTAAAGAAATATTGTATTGTGAATGGGGCTGAATGGGATAAAAACCTTCCCTTCCTCTTATTCGCTTTCCGCTCTATTCCTGGTCAATCTCTCGGTCTCTCTCCTTTTAATTTGATTTTGGACATTCTGTAAGGGGTCCGCTGGATATGGTGAGAGAGGCTTGGGAGGGAGATGCCCCAGATTTGAATCTGTTTGATTACCTTAATAATTTGAATGCTAAATTAACCAGGGCTTGGTCTTTTGCAGGTGAGAATTTGTTGAAAAGTCAGAAGAAAATGAAAATTTATTTTGACAGAAAGACTGTGACCCGGGACTTCGACGTAGGACAGAAGGTACTGGTTCTGTTACCTATCCCAGGTAATTCTCTCAAAGCTACCTTCCAGGGACCATGGAAGGTATTGAAGAAGGTAAATAATGTTAACTTCTTGGTGGAAACCCCCAATAGGAGAAGGCCTCATCAATTAGTACATATAAATATGATGAAAGCTTTCCATGAAAGAGAGAAGGTTAGGCCAATTGCGGCTCTTCGTGACAGTAGAAATGACTTTGTCGGTAATAATGCTTCTTTTTCAGATGAGCATAATAATGATTCCTTTTCAGAGGATAGGGACGTTTACTTGAAAGATAGTGAATGGCTGGCAGGTAATGTCGAGGCTTTAGAAAATTTACCTCAGATGTTGAGTCACTTGGGTAAGGATGAGCAACAATCCTTGAGAAATTTGGTTTTAAAATATAAGGAATTGTTTTCTAATGTGCCCGGCAAGACCACGATCTTGCAGCATGACGTGGACGTAGGGGACGCCACGCCCGTGAAGCAGGCTCCTTATAGGTTGAACCCCAAAAAAGAATGAAATTGTTGCTAGAGAGGTGAGTATATGCTCAAGCATAATTTAATTGAGCCGAGTTGTAGTCCTTGGTCATCTCCGGTTGTGTTGGTAAAGAATCGGACGGAGACTATCGTCTTTGTTTTGATTACAGGAAGCTAAATGAGGTGACCCAAGGCTGATAGTTTTCCATTGCCTCGAGTGGAAGCTTGCATCGTGATCGTATGGGTCGTGCTAAGTATATTACGAAATTTGACTATTAAAAGGATATTGGCAGGTGCCTCTCGTCGGAAAGGGCCAGAAGTGTTTCGGCTTTCGTAACACAACAGGGGTTATTTCAGTGTAAAGTAATGCCCTTTGGCATGAAAAATGCTGCTGCCACCTTTCAGAGACTTATGAATTCGTTGGTTAGTGGTCTAGAGGGGTGTGGTGTGTATATTGATGACTTGGTTATTTTTAGCGACGACTGGCAGTCGCACCTGAAGAGAATTGAGGCCTTATTCAAAGTACTTAGGAAGCAGGCCTGGTTATTAATTTAAGAAAGTCGGATTTCGCAAAAGCAAAGGTGGTTATATCTTGGGGACATGAGATAGGAGCAGGTATGGTAGCTCCTAAGGAGGCTAACATTGAAGCCATTCGTAAGGTGGAGGTTCCTAAATGTAGGAAAGATTTGCGAAGGGTATTTTGGGGATGGCAAGCTATTATCGTAGATTCATTCGCAATTTTTTCAGACTTGCGGAACCTCTTACTGCTTTGTTGAAGAAAAATGTTACCTTCGTTTGGAGTAAGGAGGCTCAGGATGCATTAGATAAGATAAAACTGATCCTCATTAGTCGGCCTTTGTTAAACTGCTCCCAATTTTGACACTCCATTCCAGCTTTACCACTGATGCGAGTGATGTGGGGGTTGGAGCGGTATTGAGTCAGGCTGACGGAAATGGTAATCGTCACCCGGTGGCGTATTTTTCTAAAAGCTCACTTTGCCTCAAAGGAAAATATTCCACAATCGAGAAGGAGACGTTGGCCTTGATCTTAGCATTAACTCATTTTAATGTCTATCCCTCTCTCCTCAGGTGTGCCCATTAAAGTTTGTACGGACCATAATCCCTTAACGTTCTTGAATCGGTACAAGAATAAAAATCAGAGATTGATGCGCTGGAGTATTTTGGTCCAAGAATTCGATCTATCTACAGTTTAAGCATATCCCAGGTAAAGAGAATATGGTGGCCGATGCATTGTCCCGGCTGGCAGAGTAAGTGCGAACGAGGTAATTATAAGGGTTTTTCTTTACCTGTTGGTAAGTTTCCTGTCACTCGTATTTCCTAGTTGAGTATTATCGTTATTTTTACATGGTTTTCTTTTATTTTAGTGTGATGGTTGAACAAATTATGATTTAATATAATATTCCAATGTTGGATATAATAACTGTTGATTATATTATTGGTATGATAGATGGATATTGACCATCTGTAAGATAATTGTTAGTTGATGGATTCAACTGTTATTCTATAGGTTAATTTATGCCTTTAATTGCTTTTGGAGGTGGTGAAGTTTATAATGAACTGGTGTTATTTCTGTGATTGAATTATGCTTAAAACTGAGGTTGCATAAAAATTATCTGGTTGTGGTGGTTTAGGTATTTATGAATGATCCTATATTGGACTCGTGTTTTAGGCGATGGTATTTATTACGTTAGTTGGGTATGCAAATTAGGTTAAGATTTTTTTGTGACAAACTGATTTGTTTATACACCCCTTTGTCAGGAGTGTGGACTCCATATAATTGTTAATAGTGCTTAAAAGAAAAGTGCTGTGTTAGTGCTGTGACATGTTTAGTGTTCAAGACACTTGGGTGCATGTACAGGTGTTATAATGGTGTAAGGTCAATGTACGTGTGCTATGAAGGTTGTGCTGTGAAAAAGTACAGCTAAGGTGTATGATATTTTTGGGACATTTAATCATTATACCTTCGCGGCTTTGAACAATTCACAGGAAAGAGGAACCTTTCCCTTCATACCTTGTCATTCTGGTTCGTGAAAACAGCAGGAAGAATGGTGTATATTTATATTTGACGAAGGATGTGGTGTATATTTAAGGTAGCCTATGAGGCATTAAGGATGTCGCATATTAGTTTAAGTATTTACAAGTTACCCAAGTAATGAATCCTTTATTTGGACACTTATTTTTGTTGTGATTAGTGTATGACAATTTGGTTTTATAGTATATATCATTTTTCTTAGTTGCCACTCCCTCTCCTCTTGCAACCTAGGTGATCCCATATTGTGATAATCAATTATTGATACAGGTTGTCTTATGATTTTAGTCCTAGGTGAAGGATTTGGTGCAATTATTTAGTGTATGGTGTTAAAGTGACTTTTCATTTGTTAACATTTGTAATTCCTTTGTTAATTGTTTATATTATATTTCAAGTGTGTATATTGGATACTTAATTCCCTTAACTTTAACGTAAACTTTTGCATATTTGTTTTAACTTTTGAAATTTTGTCTGAAAAAAAAATTTTTTTTTTTTTCTCTCTGGGTGAGGAGGTGTAAGTAAGCCTTAGGATTTTTATAATGTATTAGCTTACTTAGGTTAGCTTTTAAGTTCCTCTTTCATTTCTGAAGGCTGTAAAGTTCATTGTTGATTTCGCCTTCTTGTTAGTAGGGGTCTCCTCACTCCAGTGGTATTTTGTGTAGTCTTGTTGACTAATCCTCCCTGTTTCTCCCCTCCATATTTTGGCTTTGCTGAGTTGACTTGAGACCTGATTTCCAAGCTGCAGGCGGTTTTAGTTTGTATCTGCACCCTGACTTGTGAGCCTGCTATCTCTCTCGGATTTACAGCAAGTCTCAGAAAATATATATCTTCAACTGGCAGTTCTCCACATCTCTGCCATTTTATTATTGCCTCTGGTGCAGTATTTGCCAGAGGGCCTCGCTTGGCGACGGTAAGGCGTGTCATCCATTTATTATAAAAAGTATTGATCAAGATTACTGGGATCACGGCGTCCATGATTATGAACGAGATGACTAGGATCACGGCTGCACTGCAGTAGTCAGAGAATGAATTTTCTGATAGAGCTCTATAGTAATTGTATTGTGATTGCCGTCCTCTGCCTTTATTGGAGTGCTTATGGGAGGAGACCTTCATCGCCTCATCATCATCCTTTAGAGTGTAAAATTCAGGTTATTCCTTTCTTTTGGTTATTTTCTATTCCTCTCTGGGCCCCCTTTCCTCCTTCAGAGGTTGAATGCGTTGCCTAATCATTTGGGTACATGTTGTGTAAGTGATTTTGTGATTTAATGTTAATGAAGAGGCCTAGTTATAACTTCCTGTATTTTATTGAATTATAATATATATTGATTTTTTTTCATTGTTTTGCTATCCCCCTTGAGTTATTCTTGTGCTGCATTTACATGGGCTTGCTTCCACCTTAGTGGATGCTGCCTTTTGAACACCTAAGTTTGTGGTATTTTGAATATTTATGGTCCTGTAGACCTAGAATGTGTTGTGGTCCAACGAGGCCATTACAATATCTATCTATCTATCTATCTATCTATACTATCTATCTATCTATCTATCTATCTATCTATCGATCTATCTATCTATCTATCTATCTATCATATATATATATATATATATATATATATATATATATATATATATATATATAATACATTCTATTGATCAGTTTCTACTAGATGTAGGTATATGCAATTGTAATAAACCGAACACCCTCTTAACATCTGGATGCGGTTTTCAAATAGATACCGTTTGCGTTGTGTAAATGATACCTGTTGTCTGAATTATACATCACAAGGGCACATAAAACCAGCAAGCAAATGTAATAGAAAAAGATTACAGCCAAGTATGACAAATCTGCAAGCACAGTGACTGGTGTTTGCGTTAAATTCATTTCATTACCAGCTTTCCTTACTCAGCTGCTATAAGCGCTCAGTGCCTCGCCGTGGATGACGACGACCTCTTAATATCGGGCCCGGCTTTCTGTCAAATAATTCAGAATTAGAGGAACTCCAGCGCCGTCTATAAATTTCGCCTTATCTCCTCGCTGAATCTTGTCTATAATGGACGAGTCTACGTATGTGCCGCGCTGATTCTGCGCTTTTCTGTCGTGTAGCTTCCTTACCCTGCGCTCGTTGGGCATCCTTTGGACGTTAGGATGAATTTTATTTTTACTTCAAGAAGGTCGAAAAATTCTTCTCTATTGAAGCTGTCAGATGTTGGAGAATTATTTCTAATTTACTGGAATTGAGTGGTATTCGGTGATCCGTTGTAGCACTGGATATTATCTCTAATCGATTGGTTGCATATTTATCAGGATTTCTCTTGTGGCGTTTTCTTACGTGACTTATTTTTTGTATGCATATATATATATATGTATATGTGTGTGTGTGTAGCATATTTTATATTTGATTTCAGAGGTCAGGGAATGTTTTAGCGCCTATTTTGCAATGTTTCTGTGTATATGTCGTGCTGTAGTTCAGTGGTAGACCTAGGAACTTGCGCCTACCAGGTCTGCGGTTCGATCTCACCATTCGATTAAAATGCGAATGGATATCAGCGTCGACTTTTGTCTAGAAAGGGCATGCCGGTAGCGGCTTTATTTACACTTGCTGAAAACTGGAAGGGGAAATGGCTTGTGTTGGGATATATATATAATATATATATATATATATATATATATATATATATATATATATATATATATATATATATATATACTTGTGTGTGTGAGTGTGTGTGTGAGTCTGATCACATCACTATGATTAATATATACGCATTATGCTACAAAATGTCCTTTGATATCTAATTCGCTCTACCTCAGAATTATTATATTTTCATATATGTTAACTGAAGGGGAATTTTTAGTTAATAATAATTTCGTCGGCTCGCGGGCGAATTAGAGATTAAAGGACATTTGTAGTTGTAGCTTAATGCGTATATATGAATCACGGTGATGTGATCAGACTCATAAATTCCCACAAATTCCGACGGATTTCAACGTTTAAGTATAAAAAATACAAAAAGCCCAACTACGTATGCCTCGAAAAGTCGGAAAGGTCCGCATGCAAAAGAATTCAGGTCTTCCCACACAAACTAGATAAATACCTGTTGGAATGGAAATGCAATTAAGGAATTGTGTGCCTTTTAAATAACGGAACCTCTAGGACTAGAGTGAGAAGCGAATGATTCTACTGGGCTAGGTAAGCTCCGTTTGCTTAAGTAGTGTTAAGTCTAGACTCATATATATATATATATATATATATATATATATATATATATATATATATATATATATATATATATATACGTATATCTATATATATATATATATATATATATATATATATATATACATACATATAGATTAAATCATGGCCTTGACATGTGTTCTGGCGACGAGATGTTACCCTATGTAGACCATAGATACGTTTATCTATTATTTTTTATTTGTTGTATTATTGTTCATACACAGGTCGTGCACTTCCTGGGCTTCTTGGTTTTTCTTTTATGGAAAAACAAACTTGTAAGCCGTAGCCGAACTATTTTCCTTTTATATAGATGAATCCACCTCTATGAAGCTTGAAATGACATCTGTCTGTCAAAGGTAACCTGTATTTGGGAGAATGTTCGTGTAGTAGGATAACGAGAGAGCGAAGAACCCCACCTACGGCATCCTTCTATGGTAGTAGAAATGATGCAGTTTGATAGCTCAGAATTTTTTATTCATAATATGATTTAGGTTGTAGTCTGCAGGTGGTGTAGTTTAGTATTTTACTATTACTGTTGTTGTGATCAATAATAATTATGCTTTGGCTCATTGTTCATATTTGTTTTATTGGTTTAGTGTTAATATAGTAGTTTTTAATTGTTAATATTGCAGTTCAGGTTTAGTGGTATTAGGACATTATTATGGTTTTTGATATTCAGTTAATTAATTCAGCTTCCCATTTTTGAATTGGTTCAAGGCTTTCACTAGAAAACTTCATATAAAAAAATATTGGAGAATCAGAAAGTTTGTGCGATCCAAATGGTTTAGGGAAAAACTGGCTTGATTCACGTTGCCAAATTAGATATAGATCTATATCACTTTAAGTAAAATATATTTAGATGATGTAAAAGCACGAGTGACTCTAAGTGAACTTTTATCCATCACGACAAATTGCTCGATATAGCACTTAACTGCAGTCCTTCTTGATTCCAGTTCAAATCCTAACGTGAAGGAAGTTTTTCTTATCATTCCAAATTCGGAATCAAAACTTTCAGGACAAACTCGACCAAATGTATTTGAGAATCGAGTAATTTATAGTCCATAACGTGTGATCGTTTTATTTACGTCCATTACAGAGTGTGAACAAAAGATTTTACACGCATGTAGCGTATTATATATATATATATATATATATATATATCATATATATATATATATATATATATATATATATGTGTGTGTGTGTGTGTGTGTGTGCGCGTGTCAATCACACACATGTAGGTTATCGAAAAAGTTATGTGATTGAATCCGAATTTGAGTTATGTTGCCTCCACCATATCGTATTGAAGTTGATTTACGCTTTTCAGAAATTTTCTTTTTGTTATACCTACTGTTTTTCTTTTTCGTGTTATTTCAAACTTCTTGATTGTAGGTACCCTTTGTTTTTTGTAATACTTTTGTGTGTGTTGCTGTTGCATGTTAATGTCGTCTGTTGTTCCACATGGATATATTCAGCATTATTTTTCGAAATCACTCCAAACATTCGCCTTGAGAAAAATTTTGATGACATCTCCTCAAAAGCAATAGACTGACTTTTCCCAAGATTCTAAATCCTCCCCCTCCCCCTTTTCAAGTTTCTTATCCAGTGCTGGGACGTTAGACTACTGTCATTTTCCGTTTTCCTCAACCTCACATTTGAACTACTCTTAAAATGGTGACAAATGGCACTCATTTCCAGCCGTGCCCTTGAACATGGAGAGCATGTCATTCTCATATGTTGCAATAAGAAAAGGCCATGTGCAAATGATCTGTCTATTACAATTGCTATCTATAAAACTAAAACTGCTTAATTCAACACCTTCAACAACCAGCCGGAAAGGTTATGTGCAAATGCCTACTGCTACTGCAATGTCCAGTCAGTGGGTTCTGGCTATGTCTACCACCATTTGCAGCACCTCCATCCTACTGCCTTCTCTCACAGCTATTTATTAAGTCTACAGTTCTAAGATGTGATCATTTACAATAACCGTGTTTACTGCTATCACTACGTACCAATACTAAAACACTAGAAGGAATTCCCGCTCGCATTTGATAGAGAACAAAGCACAATCTTCCAAAGCCGCCATAGTGTGGCCTGGCTCTGAGGAGGTAAAAGCGTTGCTTTTACGAGCATCGTCTCCGAGAGGTGACCGACTCATCATTATTGCATACTCGCCGTAAAGGAGTACTTCGGAAACATAAAGAGGAAAATAAATCCTAATAAAGCGAGCGATTGCGTAGACCTGACAGGGAGTGGGAGTCATAAAATGTGTACACACGGCAACACTACTGAAACTGCAGGCTGTGAAAGTACAGGAATTTATTCACTTCTTAACTCTCTCCGTCGACGTCAGGGTGTTGTATAACACGTATGGCGTTAAAGGAAAAAGCGGAGAAAGAGAAATGATCATTCGATTTATAAATTGTTTCGTGATTGGTGTGTGTGTTGGATGTGTGTGTGTGTGTGTGTGTGTGTTTTCGAGAGAGAGAGAGACCACATTCATAAATGAAACTGCAGTTTCTTTTTAAAGCCTGAATCACTTTCGATCATTCAAACACCCTGCCCCCAGAACCCATCTAACATCCTGTCCTTAACTGTGTTTGGAATTGGACGATGTTTGTGGATGTTTGTTTTGTCTGTTCGTATGTTGGGGAAAGGTGACAGGCAGAAGATCGCCAGAATGAACAGGCAGAGGTTGTTGGTGGATAGGGAGGGACAGGGTCTGTGGGGGAGAGGAGAAGCCCTTGTGAAGTAAGGATTCCTAGGTGTGATGGAGATATCAGTCCCTTGAAGTCCTCCTGACCTTATCAGGCGCTGCCATCTCATTGGATGCCAATCACGGGTGACAAAATGGTTTGGAGGCCAGTCGCGCATCTCCCCTTTGGCTCGCTGGGCTTTCAGATGGCCTGGGATTAATCAACTTGATTAGATACGGAGGGATAAAAAGGTTACCTGGGAAAAAGGGGAAGTGCGAGAGGATACAAAAGAGATGTGTCAGAGGAAGTCAATGGAGTCTGCCCTCCCCTCCGAGGCTCCTCTCGATAAGAGGATTAAAACCGAGTTCAAATTCCCTTCGGGTTAAAAGAGTCTTCATTCAGACTGCTAATAAATTGAAACTTTAACATGACTGCTCTCTCTCTCTCTCTCTCTCTCTCTCTCTCTCTCGTTTTCAGTGTATATATATATATATATATATATATATATATATATATATATATATATCCTATGCGTGTGTGTGTTGTGTGTGGTGTGTGTGTGTAGAATTCTGCTTGGTCACTTTTTAACCAGATACATATCTTATTGTAATAGCCACAATGCCTCAACTTTTTCGATTTTTTTGTATATATACTGAGTATATCTATATAATATATATATATATATATATATAATTTTTTAATTTTTCTTTTTTTTTTTTTTGGATATGCTCGTCACTACAAAGCCTCAGCTCCAAGTGCAAGAAATATGAAGAAATTATGATTTCGTCTGGTAATGGGAAATGAACCCAGGTCCCGTAATTCACAACAAGTCACGTTGCCCACCTGACCACGAGAAGGATAAAAGTCTATTGCTTCTCATACATAGTCATATACCTGTCGTTTTCAGATATATTTATTAGAGCCATCCTCGCCATCGTAGCCAATTGGACAGTAGTTTTTTATTGCTTTTCAGGCTGAAATATATATGTAATCTACTGGTCATAATTTTTTCATATTTCTTGCACTTGGATCTTAAGGCTTCGTAGTAAGAAGTGTATCCCAAAATGCACAAACAATTTCGAGAAGTTAAGGGGGAATTGTGGCTAATATATATATATATATATATATATATATATATATTATATTATATATATATAAATATAAATATATATCTATATATATATTATATATATATATATGTGTGTGTGTGTGTGTGTGTGTGTGTGTGTGTGTGTGTGTGTGTGTGTGTGTGTGTGTAAGCATATATAAATAAAATACATATAATTTATATATATATATATATATATATATATATATACATATATATAAATATATATATATAATATATATATATATATATATATATATATATATATATATATATATATATATATATATATATATATATATATATATATATATATTCACGTGACAAAACAATGTTTTCATTTTACAAAGACGTAATGTTCCTTTAGAATGTACCTTTAAGATCTTTTATAGGAATTTCGTGTTTGGTGTTGACTTAATGAAGCAATGCTGCTCTTGAGTGAGTTACTCTCATCAAATAGTTACTAACATACAATTCTGATGAATCCTAAACCTACTCCTACTACTACTACTACACTACTACAACGACATCAACCATTAGTAATAATAATAATAATATAATAAATATAATTATAATAATCAAGCAAAGAGAAAGGGAGGTATATCGGCAAATGTTGACTCAAGCGATTGTCCGGAATTGACCCGTCTAAGAGAAAGAGTGGCGATAATGTAAACATTCCTCCTACATGACCTTCGAGTCTTTCATTGTTATCGCGTACACAGGATCGCTACACCTCTTGTTAGTTACTGTTGACAAAACAAGTTATTTGCTTTTGTACAAGTCATGGCCAATTCCTTCTTAATGAGAAGTTTACATTAAGTAGGCAAACAAACATAAATCTTGAGGTTAGAGACAATAACGTTTTACTTAGAGTGTCGTGTTACTAAGGTTTCTTGATCGAATTTGACGAGTAGGTCATGTATATATTTAGAAAAACAGTTTTATAATTTTTCAAATTTTATCTTACTGCCTGCTTTTGCAATGGGGCCATCGAGTCAAGATTCGTATTTTGGTGGAAAGTTTTTCAGGTAAGTTTTAATGAACACACATTTTATACATACATAAATATATAATATATATATAGTAATATATATTATATATATAATAATATATATATATATATATAGTTAGTATTATATATATATATTTTATATATATGTGTGTGTGTGTGTGTGTCTATGTCTATATATATAAAAAATGTGTGAAGTTTTAATACGCACATTTTATTAGATGTGTGTATTAAATCATACCTGAAAAACTTTCCAGCAAGAATATGAATCTTGACTCGGTGGCCCCATTGCAAAAGCAGGCAATAAGGTATAAGTTGGAAAATGGTAAAACTGTTCTTCTTATAGTTTGTTTGCCTACGATTTCTGAACATCCTCATCTCTTTGACCTTTACCTCTTCCTTCTGTTTGTTTTCTCTTTCTTCCGCCTCCTCATTTTCCCCCTCCTCATTCCCTTTTTCGATAGTTTTCAGTTGCAGCTGAAAAGCCATTGCACGGACGGTGGAGGTGTGCGATTCATGAAGTTTCCATGGCTGAGTCATCACGAATGAGGACGGACCCGGGAAACCAACGTCCTTCCTTCAGACCTCGCTCGCCCCGACCCTTCGCAAAGCCCAGTGTTCAGGATATCCTACGTTCTTCTTGTATGAAACGTGTTCAGAGTTCCCTTGAGAGCATCCATGAAGTTACCACGACGTCTCTAATGATCTTGGAAGAATGTATTCAACGCGGGGCCTTGATATTAAAGCTTTGGTCAGGGGTGAGTCCAGGCACCGAGGCAATGCGCAGAGGTGAAATCATGCAGGTGAGGTCACGCCTCTCCTGGGTGGTGGAGGAAATATTCCTCGAAATCGAGCAAAGATTTTTGGCAGGAATTTCAAGGTGGTCTGTAAGGTAGTTTAAATAGTATGCAAGATATTTGTTTCCCCTTTAAGGGCGGCGAGCTTTAAGCGCTTTAGCGTGCTTGTGAATTCTACGCATTAACCATTCCAAAAAGGGTAAGCCAGAATAGGGAAGTTACTGTCAAAAAGAAAAATATTTTGAATACTTTCATGAATGCTATTAGCACAGAACCGCTCATCTTTCGTGTCGTAGGTAACATATAAGAAAAGGCAGTGGTATTTAGTTTGCTAAATTTATTCATTCTGTTTTAATGATGATGAGATTCCAAGCTCTTTGTTTTCATTAATAAAAAACAAAATTCACATTATTTTGAGAAGTAAAGGTTTTGGGAAGGAACCATTTGACTTCTTGAAATGAGGCGTTATGTGTTTACGAAGAATCATTTCGACAATTCCTTATGTTCCCCTTAAGTTGATGCCGTCAGTGCACCTCACGCGGTGCACTCTAAGGATTATTTTAGGGTGCTTGTAGTGTCCCTTCGGTCCCTGGCTGCACCCACTTTTAGCCTTTTACTTTCTTTCCGCTTCGTTTCTTCAATCGTGCTGCCTAACCTCCCTTTCTGTTACTTCTTAGGGCAACAGCAGGTATTTTTCCAGTACCACCTTTATCGTTGTCTTCATTTTTTTTTTTTCTGGGTGTCTGTCTTGCTGTCCAACCACTACAACTCCCTCTTTCTCTCTCTTGAGCAGCTGAATGGCTGAAAGTGCCATAGTGCTTGGCTTGACAGCCTGAATTTCATAAATCAAATCATATCCTTGCCTTGGTTTTACATTCTAATATTGCAGGTATATTTTCAGGTTATAAATATTTATAGCTGTATAGGTGCTGTTGAATCATTCTATCCAAGTCAAGTTCCCTCGCCTGAAAAGAAAAAGTAAAAGTGTGAGAATCATTTGTAGGCGGAGAAGAAAATCACTACAGATCTACGTTTTCCAACCTTTCGGACTAGAGTAATTATATAGTAGAGTCGTTTCATTCAACGCGAATGGTTGTGTCAGAAGTTCCGAAAAGGCCTCGTGAGAGCGACGACAAAAGCTTTGCATAGAAGACCTCAGTGGAGTAGCCAGTGCTGAAGGTGTCCTGACAACCTTGACGAGGTGGTCATAAGCCTTTAGTAGCTGACAGATTTGTCGTATACAACGAGAAACCAAGAAGTTCGTGGACTCGTTAATGTCACTGATAAACGTGTGAGTAATTTGAGCATTGTCCCTAAAAGTGATATTAACGAACTGCTCTCGACATCAGAGAATTACTCCCAATACTAACAATTTGGTACTAATTTTGGACATTACTTTTATGCTTGAAAATATGATGCACAAATTACCCATTGACATCAAAATGACTACACCTTTGACATAACTTACATCCAACAAAAATAAGAAAAAGGACACCTACCTTGGGCTGGATTCGAATCTTTGAGGTTAGTATAAGGCGACAAAAGATTGAATGTACTCAGCCATTATGATGACTGTCACCCATATACCAGCTGGAAAGACGCTCGTTGAAATCCCTGTAAAGATATGCTTACGTATTATTTTTTTCAATTTGGATGCAGGTTATTTCAAGGTATATTGATTTCGAGAGTAATATATATATATATATATATATATATATATATATATATATACATATACATATATATATATATATATATATATATATATTATATATATATATATTATTATAGCTAGAAACAAGCAGCCTGTCAGCCAGGGAGAAAGTAGCTCTGCTTCCATCGCGGAAGCAAAAAGAGACTAGCGTCACCACGGGAGATAAAATTGAGCCGAAGGAATTGCCCTAAAATGGCTGTATGTGTACTGTGATCCGGTCTTGGGCTCGTGGGGGAGGGAGAGGCCACCGACTCACAAGAAACCGGTTCTCTTCCTGGTATTACCGGACGGAAAGCGTTTTTTTCTTCTTTTTTCTTTTCTTTTGCGCCCACCAACAAGACCAACTTGATGACGCTGTCATATGACAGCGGTGCTTCAAGAAGGGAGGAGATGGATTAGGTTTAGCATTGCTATATTTATATTTTTAGGGTGGAAAAGTCGCCCTCTCCGCTTGCCATTATTCCTTTCGCTTTTCATCCAAACAGAACGCATACACACACACACACACGTATATATATACATGTGTGTGTGTGTGCTTGTATGTGTGTGTGTGTATTTCCAAGGTAATTGCCTTTATAATTCCCTTTGAATGTATGTTATTCCTAAGATATGGTGAACTCGATATTAGTAAGCTGGTCTGTACGGGGCTTAAAATTTGAGCCTCACACCTATGGAAGGTGTATCTAGACAAATCGGTACAGCGCCCGAGTTTTGGGGCGCCAGTTCAGGTTTGCTTGGACCGTGGATTGCTTCCAGCCCATTACCTGTACCGGTCCAACCCAGGTGGGTTACAAAAAAATGGCAAATAGGCACGCACCACACACACACACAAATATATATATATATATGTGTGTGTGTACATGATTATTATACTATATATATATAAATATATATATATAGTATAATAATATGTATATTAAGTATACATATATATGTATGTATGTATATCTTTAACATATAATGTATATATATTTCATATATATTATATATTTATGTATATATATATATATAATATATTATATATATATATATATAGATATATAGATAGATAGATAGATAGATAGATATAGATATATTCAGAGGGTGTCCATGATCTGTGGAACTTCTTCCCACAGTAACCCTGATGATACCCTTTCATTTATAGCTGTAACATCTGAATCATCTGCCAATTAAGTGAATAAATGTAACAATACATCTTTTATTTAAGAATTTCAGCCTCGAGAATAAAAATATTCTGTATATATATATCTGTATGTATGTGTGTGTGTATATATATATATATATATATATATATATATATATATATATTAATATATATATATATATATATATATATATATATATATATATATATATATATATATATATACATATCATACATATATTATATACATATACACACACACACGCATACATATATTTATCTCTCTCTCTCTCTCTCTCTCTCTATTTACTGTGGGACTAGAATCGATCTACACTCTGGTTTATACTTTCGTACAATTCAAGAATGAAAGTTTATAACAAGATCCCAAATAAAAGTAAAAACTATCAAAGAAGTTCCACAGATCAGGACAATCCTCCATGAAGCCTCCCAAAGTCAGCTCCCCGAACACCATGGTTGTCCTGAAGGTCTGCAGTACGACTTTCTTCGCCTGTAGATGCGGAAGGGAGGGAGAGGGGGAGTTAATGTCACGTGTACCTTATGCAGTGCACTAGGCATTACTTAAGGTTCTTTGCAGCATCCCTTTGGCCTCTATCTGCAATGCCTTTCATTCCTTTTACGTTCCCTCCGTTCATATTCTCTTTCTTTCAACTTACTCTCCAACCTCTCATAACAATTGTTAACTGCGAGGTTATCCACATGTTTCACCTTTCAAACCTTTTCACTCTCAATTTCCCCTTCAGTACTGAATGACCTCATAGGTCCCAGTGCTTGGCCTTTGACCTCATTTTATACTCATTTTATATTCCATTCCATTCCATTTCTTATGCTGGAGGGGACAACAGTCTGAAGACTTCTGGATGTTCAATGTAAAGTGCAGCGTGTGCAATGCTCACGACTTGCAGCAACCACAAATTGTCAATAATACATCTTTGTCCTTAATAAGGCCCCTTAGAGACAGTTTCTTGTCCTTCAATTCCACAAAATGTTGGTGGATGGCCCTGTTGTTCTGGTGAGCTTGAAGTTGACATCATGTGTCTGACATAAACTTATACTGAGAGGCTTGTGATTCTCTTTTCAAAACGTGTGTTTGTGGAGCTTGTTGGCCCTCATTTCCATAAATATTCTGGGACAGTGCTGAACTTCATCACAAGGTTGGTTATCATAATGTGGGGCCGGAGGCTCAGCGATACTGATTTATATTTTATCCTCTTGTATTACTCCATTGGTGGTGATACTCCAGAGGTGTATCTGTAATGTGTTTCTGTCGCTCTCTTTATTTTGTCCTTTTATCATGTTGCCGAGTTATCCATGGTTTGCTGAATTCTGCCTCACATGTCCCAGCACCATGTGGGCTTGCAGTGGCACACAGGAGTAGTTTCCAGATAGGCAGACGTGACATGCTGGGTTTTTATCTCAATGAGAACATGAAAAAATATATACATATATATATGTATGTGTGTGTATATATTATTGCTAATATTAACGGAAGGGAAAGGTAGACCTAAGTAATTAACGGATGAAATTGTAATGAAGAATCTTTATGATGTAGCTCCTTCAATAAATCGTATAATGTAAATATTACATCAGTAGGTTATAAATGAAAAATCGGATAATTCTCCTAAGCTCAGAGAAGTCTGTCGAAGAAAATTTTTATAGTCATTATAATAAGGTTGCAAATGATGAAGATGATAATACTGCATTATCACTCTCACTATATTGTCATTTAGGATCATTACCACATCCCAGTATTACTTACGAGCGCAAATGGAGAGACGATTGACGTCGAGATGTCTTGGTCTATGATCAATAACCTGCCCTCCACTCATCCACTTGCATCTCCGTCCCCTCGCCCCAACCCCTTTTCTTTTGTGGTTTGCAAACCTTACGGAAAATCAGACCATCATCGAGTAAAAGTTACCATTATTCTTATCTTTTGTTCGAACGCCATCGGGATTTACCTAAAACGGTGACGGTCTCTGTGGAATTTTCTACCATTGTGCAAAAAGTGTCTCGTACACCACCACCTCGGATTCAATTTCCATGGTGTTTTTGTATCCCAAGAGTTCCTCATTATTATTGATAGGATCGAGTTCAGCCGCGAAATGACCGAGGACCAAGGAGGATGGGAAGACAGACATGTTCGTCTGGCTTTTTTTTTTTTATTTGTTTTTTTTGCTTGAGATGCCTTTTGTCTGTTTTCTACTTTTTCTGTATAATTTCTAAGTTACTTGATCCTGGATTTACTTAAAAAGTTATTAAGTAGAAAACTATAGAAATACGTATACTTTTAGTTTGCCTATAGTAACACACACACACACACACACACACACACACACACACACACACACACACAACACAACACACATATATATATATATATATATATATATATATATATATATATATATATATATTATATATATATATACACCTATATATGTATATAAAGGTATATATATATTGCAGCCATATGGGCTTCAGCTTCCGTACGGGTCAAAGACTTAAGCAACCAGAATTCATGATGCAGTTTGTAAAATAGAAGTCTTGAAGCAGCACTTCCCCATAATTGGCTATACAAAGGACCCAGATCACTTAACCACCTTTGAGTCATTACTCATAAAAGGCTGGTTCCTTCACTAAACAATAACACTTCGGCTTCAACTTTGTATCTGGCATAGTTTTCGTTTTGACTGAGACTTCAGTTTTTGTCATTCCCCCTTCTTCTCTTACCATGGATGGTTGGTGTTTCAGTACTCTCTCTCTTGTTTATTTTACTGTCTTTTTAAAAAATGATTAAGCTTCCTTACAGTTTTTTCATGGTAATTTTAATCTTTAATTTTTTATATCTTTTGTGAATTCATTTTATGCATTAATATATGTAAATGTTTTCTATTTCTTCACAGACTGATGATGCACCGTCTTGTGTGTGCGAAACGTTTATTGATAGGAAATTATGGCCTTGTACTAAGATGTATCATGGATCCTCCTGAAATACTTTATATATATATATATATATATATATATATATATATATATATTATGTATATATATATATATATTATCATATGTATATATATATATATATATGTGTATATATATAAATATATTATATATATATATATATATATCTATATATATATATATATATATAAGAGAGATTACTTGCACTGCTTGTAGGATACCTGTAGTATACATTACTGGCACAGTTGTAAAGGACGAGAGAGAGAGAGAGAGAGAGAGAGAGAGAGAGAGAGAGAGAGAGAGAGAGAGAGAGAGATTTTTTATTTTGTAGAATTACCTGTGGATATACTTTGGTTCGCCTACCCTGCGCCGATGTGACCTTATTTGCTACAGTTATTGCTCGTTCTAACTTCGGAATTGTGTACAAAGTTCCTAATTGAGCTAACATTGCGCTCCGTTTGGGTCGCTTAAATTTACCGTGGCTCTACTATGTAGATGTGCGTCTCCGGCAAGATATCTAGAGTACTGAAGCACCAATCAACCATGGTTGAACTATATGTATTGGTGGTGGTTTGTGGTGTAACTATGATTCAGTGAGAAAGAACTGCAGGGTCATATCTACATACATATATTATACACACACACACACACACACACACACACATATATATATATATATATATATATATATATATATATATATATATATATATATATATATATATATATATATATAATATATATATATATATATATGATATGTATGTATGTATGTATGCATGATATATATATATATATATATATATATATATATATATATAATATATATATTGTAATGAAAAGCGCCAAATATCTGTTCATTACACTTACCAATAAAAAAATAGTTACCTCACAGCACACAGACACCTGAACTTTCTTAACAGACAGAATACGACTGACTACTTAAAGGCAACAGTCATCCCTTAAAAAACTTATTAATCATGCAAGAAATCAGACTAATTTCATTAAAATATGTGTGAAGTAATCTTATGAGAGATGAAATTAATGACAGGGCATCACTCCAATAACAACTTTAAAAGTCTGAGCATGTCCCTGGTTCTAACTTCACGAAAAATGAAGGAAAACAGCTCAATTACCACTCTGTATTTCTGCCTAAATTAAATTCTATTACTCCTGGTCAATAAATGAAACACTGCTATAAAACTTTTAAAAAAATTATTTATCAAATTCAAAATTACTAAATGAAATTCACAATCTTAGGGAAATTTACTATTAACTGAAAACAGCACAAAGTTTAATTAATTCTTGAATTAATTATTGAACAAAATAAGATCAAAATAAGTTTATCAAGAATTTAATTCCTGCAATCAAATTTCAAACTATTAAGCAATAATTAATATTTGAAAAGAAATGTAAGTAAATGCAAATTAATTTGCACGTGTTAAATTAAATAAAGTATGCAATGTTAAATCACTAAGAAACACCTAAGGTAATCAAACAAATTATGAATGTAAAAATATGTAAACACACACAAATGTGGAAAAGTAGTACCGACCCTTCAAAACACAAAAATAAGAAAACAATAAACACACACAGCATAGAATAAACACCTCAGCACAAGAATTTGCAATGTGCTAAAAATGAAATAATTTTACCCAAGCACTTTAAATATTTTTTTAAGTGCACTTAAAACTTGTCATAACAGATTACCTGGCACTAGTTTTTCCTCTTTGCTGCAGCTTCCCAAATTTGCAAACCGTTTTTAAATTATCTGTTCAGATTCCATAGATAACCACAATGCTATTAAGAAATCAAATAAATATAAAAGTTACGAGCTACCATGTAAGTACAAAATCTTTACGTTAATGAAAAATCAACATTTCCCTCAGTTGGGAAGAGAGAGGAGCGAGAGAGAGAGAGAGAGAGAGGAGGGGGGGGGGGGGTGGGGGGGGGGGGTGGGGGGGGGGGGGGGAAAGATGGGCCAGCTCAAATGGCTCCAGGAATGCAGCCAACGCAGGTTGTCTCTTATTTCAGAATGAACCTCTCTTCTATGGGAACTACTGATCAACTAGATGCAAAATGAATGATGTCGAAGCATTTTAGGGCGACGTTTTCATCAAATCTCTTAATAAATTCTCCTTTTCAAACGAGAGGGAAAGAGAAGGATTATGACTATTACTAACTATTAATAGTACACGATTTACGAAGATAAAATTCTCTTAACATGAAAGAAATGATTACAAATAACCATCGTAAGCAAATGTGACGTCACAGCAGTTTTGGGGACTAGGTAATACTCATTTCATCTCCAAATTCAATTACTTACAAGTCAATAATTCGGTCTTTTGACAAATCGAGAGAGATAAGAGTCAATTTATCAGTAATATCAAACAGTTTCATAATAAAAAAAACTCCAATTACTGAAAATGAATTGAAGAATATTCTCGTAAGGACGCTATGACATGATTACCTGCAGATGACGATGCGTTCGGAATGTTTGTATCGAATGTTCTAGAAGCTTTCAAAAAGCATTGTGCAATCTTCGGCAACCATCACGTGGTTATAAGTGAAACAAAGACTAACAATACTGGTTCAACACGAAGGACTCGTGCGCCTCCAATCACTATCGTGTTGACAGATTTTCTCACAATATGGAGAGACCGAGACTCTTGCTGGACTTATCGCTTTTTTTCAACACTTCCTGATTGCTTGTTGACAGCTGGGCATAGCAGTACATACGGGTAGGGGTAAAATGCACGGCTAAAGATGTATGTTATTCTTAACATTAATTCTAAGTTAATCTTATTATGGAATCTGAACATAATACACACATTTTACAACATCACACTGAGGGGAAGTTACACTTTGCAATAGCACTAATATAAGATATATATATTTTATATATATATAAATATTAATATATATATTTATTATATATATAGTATACAATACCATAATATAATAATATATATATATTATATTATTATAATATATAATATATATATGTATATTTATATATATCTATCTATATATTAATAAATATTATATATAATATATATATATTATATTATTAATTTTGTTTTATGAAAAACTGTCGGTTAGAAATGGATACCTTTCTTCCGTCTGTGTCGATAATGAGGCTTTCGTATTTCAGAAATTATTTGAAGGGTGGAATCGTGTTCTTATGCCGAGAGTCACTCAGCAAGGTTTCAAATTTCTTAAGCTATTCTGGAGGATCGCATTGCTTAATAGGTCAGCATTATATACATCAGGGCAAATTAGCAGCTCACCTTGTGAGTGTATTTGTGTGTGTGTGTGTGTGTGTGTGTGTGTGTGTGAGAGAGAGAGAGAGAGAGAGAGCAAGGAATTGGGATTTGGCGGAGGATAATCATGGGTGCTAGAGAATTTCTCTTTTCAAAACTGGATTATAAAAAAATGGGAAAATACACTTTTTTAACATAGATAAATGTCACACTAATCCATCCTGCACGAAGAAGACTTATCACAGATCTACAAATCACAGTTATGCATTTTTCGGGTATGAAGGCTTAATGTCGACAATACTATTTTTTATTGCTTTTAATTTTATTTTAATAAATAGCAATTTCTTGATAATATGCTTTCATTTCTAAACATGATTGCAGTCATGTGCATTGTCTGTGTCATTACTGGTACATTATGTTCTTTTATCACAGCGACCTCATTTCCCATACATAAACAAGAATTTTCTCCAGCAGCGTGCGAATAATTTTGCTCGCACGAAGGCAAATCAGTTTTGATCACCGTTATTCGTGCGTGGAAAGATATTCTCTTCTGGGTTACAAATAGGCAAGGAAATGAATTTGATCAATGGGTTTCCCAAGATTGGATTATTGCTTTTAGAGAAGAATCTTGCTTCGGTCAGGAAGTTTAGAAATTATTCTTGTGGAGTCTTTTTCTCGCCTTCCTCTTGCTTTTGCTTTACTCCTTTGTGGTCCTGTGTTATGGGAAATGACAAGGTTGTTATCTCCATAATAAGGTTAGATTGTTATGCGTTTGCTGATGAAATGTTTTTACTTCCGATCATTCTCTCTCTCTCTCTCTCTCTCTCTCTCTCTCTCTCTCTCTCTCTCTCTCTCTCTCTCATGTTTTTATAAAAACCTTAAAAGATAATGAATGTTATTTTTTGGCTCTTGTCCAAAATCTCTGTATAAATCGTTCATAACATGATGGAGTAGAACCAAGAAACGCCGGCTGTACTATCTGTTTTTCAGCTCCTTTTATGAAAGTGACTACTCATAAAGTAAATTCACTTGATATTCAATTTATTACTCGCGTAGCTGTTGAGTCATTGATATTTTTAAAGATCACGAGGTCTGCATTTCTGTTGACCTCAGCTCTCCAGCATTGGATTGAAATGCAGACAAAGTAACTTCCTGATGCATTGCGCGTCTCATCTGGATATCTTATAGAGAGATATTCTTGTTTTATTACCAGAAAAAAGCAGTTCGGTGGAAGTTAGAGTTAAACTTCCGCTTCTTCTTCTTCTTCTTCTTCTTCTTAAAGCAAGAGTCAACAGAACCTTATCTGAAGAGTAGTGAAATTGGGTTCGCACAATATAAGAGCATCGTCAGACACGTGTAATATTAGAAATAATATCGTCAAGTTCCTTTAATTAAAAATAAAAGCAAGATTCAACTTTCTTTTTCATGTATTTCAAGATACTTTGGTCCCCCATTTTCGTAGAACTTTGATCTGGATTGGACCTAGAAATTGTCTAAGTCGAACTTCTTGTGTCCGGCATCGACCTTTAATCTTCCATCTCTGGCTCTCATGAGGGTCGGGTTCCAATCCTGCCAGCCGCACGCAGGCTACTGGTTTCATTGATAGCTATCTCAAACAACTTTTCGTTATTTTTATTTTACATTTTTTAGCACATGAAGATGACTCCAGATCATGAGGAGGGAATTTTTAAGTTGACCTGTTGGCGGCTGGCTCTCTCTCTCTCTCTCTCTCTCTCTCTCTCTCTCTCTCTCTCTCTCTCTCTCTCTCTCTCTCTCTCTCATATTGTGCCATTTGAACATTCCATTGAAAGAAAAGTGGCAAGCTTTTCGCTTCTCCTTAAGGTAGTAAAAACCTGAGCAGTTTCCTTTAAGTGACATTTGTCTACAACACATGGGGACATAAAGCAAACGTATATAAATGTGAGCTTGTGTATGTTATATATATGTATATGTATGTATTTATATATATATATATATATATATATATATATATATATATATATATATACTACTAACACACACACACATATATACATATATATATATATATATATATATATATAATACATATATATATATATATATATATATATATAATATTATATATATGTGTGTGTGTGTGTGTGTGTGTGTGTGTGTGTGTGTGTTTGCGTGTGTACTTCAGTGTGTTTACAAAATATGCAAGCGCAATATACCCGTGCGTCATATTAGATATAAAACATTTGGTATTTATTTATTCCTATATTTATATATTTTTGAAGCTTCAATGAAGGGACAAACATGAGCCAAACACAGAAGTGCGCGAAAGAAGTATACTTACAGAATGCTGACAGTATATGAATAACACATACGGCCTCGAGCGTTCATTTTCAGTAGCTGAATTCGGAGCGCGTAGTGTGGCATTGACTTGGAGGACGAGTGCGACGCCGCCACTGAAGAATAAATCAGGATCGCAAGATAATGTTACAGGGATAAATGTCACACGCCAAAAGGCCATATTGCGTAACGCATCCCATCACTTACCTAGAATAAAGTATCCGATTCCTTAATCCCGACTTTATACCGGTCTCCTCATATGCCGAGAGTGGCATTCGATCCCCTTCAGTCAGTGAGGATCGCTCCCGAATCCAGTTCGCGTTCTCAGACCACCGCGATTCTCCCAACCACAGTGTTGTTACTTTCGCATAGATTAGGTTACTCGATATATAGATTATTGTGAGCGAATAACCTTCTGTATAGTATCAGAATGTTTGTTCTCACGTTCGGATTTTGTTTTTATTTATTATTTATTTATTTTATTTTTTCTGAGACGTTTGTGAGAACGTATGCTTTTGGATTGTGTGGTGTAGTGAAAGGCATTGTTTTCGTAGCATTTTTCAAGATATTCATGATAAAAAATATTTTAATTTGCTTGTATATTAAACTAAGTACTCTCTCTCTCTCTCTCTCTCTCTCTCTCTCTCTCTCTCTCTCTCTCTCTCTCTCTCTCTCTCTCTCGCCAGGCTTGCCCAATGGAAACTAAGATTTACTTTATCACCCATAAATACTAATATAATAAGAAAAATAATTTTTAGGAAGAGTCAAAGTAGCTTGCTTCCCCAATGTCAGAAGTAGTTTGCTTTGGAGGGACTTTCATGGCGTTGCATTTAGTTTTGTCTTGGCTGGAGTCTTCTTGGTAGTTTCTTCAGATCTCCGCAGACTTTCTGTGTGCAGCATCATTGTTACAACTCTTACCCTTTTCTTTTGGGAATTCTTCAAACGTTGCTCATGTCTGAAGTGATGCCGGTGACCATTGCTTCTCTGCACATAAATTAACCATTAACAATCAGCTGGCTTTGAGCAGTCTACGTGGAGATTGAAAGATAAAATGTCGTTGGTTATTTATTTCCTCCTTCTTCGTCGGGATGCTGAAAGAAACAAACTTCCTTCATGAAAGAACGACATCTGACAACACCTAGAAAGATGAACTTTTTGTCACGAATACCTTGTGGTTATTTTCCACTTTTTCTCATATTCATTGATTTTTTCTATTTCCCTGGTTGTTCTTATTGCTAGCATGTTTTTTCTCCTTTTGCTGGGATAGGTGATTATTTGCGTATGATCATCCGCAAAGATAATCCGATGACAACCCGCAGACGAGGCAGGGACATCCCTGGTGTAGAAGTTGAATAGGATGTGTGCCAATGCACTGCCTTGGAGCACTCCACTAGATAGAGGAAACTCTGGCCCTGTTACGTTCCCGATCCTGATTTGGGCTCTCCTATTGTCCAGGAAGCTGCATAGGATTCTCTTTATGAGGTTAGGTAATGTTGTTTCAATTATTTTGAATTTTAGCCCATTGTACCAAACTTTGTCAAGAGGCTTAGCAATGTCTCTTGATATTACATTACATCAATGACCTTCAGTTTGTGACATGGCTATGGTTTCGTAAATCACTGATGTTGCCATCTAAGTCCCTATCCCTTTGGTGAATCCATATTGATTAACATTGATTAGTCCATTATCCTGGAGGAATCTGACCAGCCTGTCTTTAATTATTGTTTCTACCATTTTCCCTGGGCGTTCCAAAAGTGTTATAGGTCTATACTTCTTAACTTGTCTGGAATTCTTCCCTGGTTTACTCAGGAATTTTATAACGCCTGTCTTGTACAGATCAGACAAATATCCCATGCTTATTGTCTCATTTGTCATTTTATTAAGTATTTGAAGAATACTTGTTGCATTATTTCTTTGGTTGTGTCGGACTTACCCGCAGCTTTTCTTTTCTTTCCTTTCTGAGAATAATGTTCTTGATTTCGTATAGTTCCACTGGTTTTGTCATGGGATCATTGGGGTCCAACCTGCTAAGGTCTACCCTGGTATATGGTGTATATTCTTCTCTTCTCTGTTGCAGTGACTCTTCTACTATCCTCTCTTCATGTATATCATAATTCCTATTTTCATCTTCTGTTATTTTGAAGGTGTTACTGCAAAAATCCCTGAGTACTGCTTCTTTTTCTTCAACTCTAAATAGTTTCCTATTGTTATTCAAAATATATGGAGCACTCTCTCCTCGTTTGCCCAGTAGTCTGCTGATACTATCCCAGAATTTTGCTGGTTGACCATACAGCTCGTCAGCAGATTTGAGCAGATTTGACTATACCTTCCCGGTGGCTGTCATAAAGGACTTTTGATTCTTCTATTATTTGATCTTGTATTTGCCTTGCAATTTGAAGGGATTCACGAGACCATCTTAATTGCCTGGACATATTTCCAGGTTTTCGAATTGCCATTGCAAGAGTTTCAGTCAGGTACTGTCTAATGGCGCTCTGAGTATCCTTGCCTATCGTGCACAATCCACGTTTATGAAATTTATTGCTAATTCCATTATTGGCATTGATTCTTCTGCCAAACTGTAAATTACAGAGATTTTATGGCGTGAGTTTTCTGCCACGCTTTACACCAGTAGTAACTATATTTACAGGGATTTTACCATCTTGCTAAGTATCAGAGTTGAGTATTTCGCATACCGCAGGTGACATTTGCATTTTTGCGACTGCCTTCCATCCTATTATTTTCAGGCTAGACTACTAGTGTTTTAATGCTGAGGAGATGGCCAGTAACACAGCATTGGAGGAGGTCAGGGCCTTCACCGAAGCCAGAAGAGTCATGGGGCCAGAGGGTTCAAAACTGATCAAGTGGGTGAACAATAAAATGAAAGAAGCTACAGACAGAGTCTACCAGGCAGCCAAAAGGAAGAAGAGGGAAGCACAAGAGAGAAGAGAAGCAGCTGAAAGAGTATTCCAAGCAGCTGAAAAGGAGAAAGAAAGAGCACATCAACTGGCTATGACAGCCAAGAGGGCCACTCTGGCACACCCGAATGCCACGCTCCCTGCGCCCCCTGTGGCCCCTACTTCACACTTTCACCTCCACAGCATGGGTGCCCTCATTAGGACTTGGGACGATAGCGAACCCAACACCTGGCTCGATCATGTCGAGCAGGTGTTTGAGAACTCTCAATCCAACCCCTCAGGAAGTGGCCCTCCTCCTTGGCAAGGAGATCATGACCTCATCCGAGAGGCAATCCTTGGGGCTTACGAGTTAACCCCGGAGAGGTGGAGGCAGAAATGGAGGACTATGCCCAAGGAGGCTAACCAAACATGGACAGAGTGGGTAGCCAAGAAGACACCGGAACTCTAGGTGGACAAAGGCCTCCAACGCAATATCCATTGAGCAGGTCTTAGAACTCCTCCAATTAGAGGACTTCCTGTCTTACGCTCCCCCTGATCTTGCCACACACTTGGTGGACAAGACTCCTAAAACTATTTGGGAGTGCTGTAAATGGGCAGACGCCTGACACCCACCAACCGCTGCAAAGTTCTTTAAAGAAGAAAATATGCCCTGCTCTCCCTCTCACTCCAGCTGCCACCTCTCAACCTACCCAGTGCCCCAGTATTCCGCCACAGAAACCTGTGTGGGTGTTGTAATAAACCAGGTCACACCACGAAGCAGTGCCTCTCAAAGGTGGATCCTCAGCAAGCTGCTGCTACTTAGAATGGACCACCCCATCATCCTAATAATAAGAATAATGGCCATTGGAACAGAAACAACAACTCTTGCTAAAATCAGGCCTGGGCCTGATTTTAGCAAGAGTTTCTGTGACTCTTGCAAAGTGCATGGGCACACTGCTGCCTGGGCGAGATGCCCCAAGAAAGCTCCTGTTTCTGCCATTGCTATGGCAGTGACAAATCCTTCAGCTCTAGGTCCTCCTGCTCAGGGCCCAATATTTGTCGTACCTCCCAGAGGTCGCTATCCTGCCCCCCAGGTCCAAGCTTTTGACGACACTTGTGCACAGGTATCCATCATTCGAGAGGATAAAATTGCTTATGGAGCTCAGGTTGATAGGCACCAATTCATCACAATAGAGAGCCTCAACCATGTCAAGATGTTCTTGCCTACTGGGTGGTTGAGAGTCACACGACCTCACCATTCTAAGATATTTATCATGGCAGTAGCAACCTATATACCAGGAGGTTATGATGCCCTGCTAGGACAAGATTTTAAGTCTCCTCCTACCTTTGTACCTTATCAGGGCCCCCGACCTCACATAGCTCCAGACCCGTTCCACAGGCCTCCAAGAACTACCTCTGCACAGTCAATGCCACTTGAAGGTGCCAGGCTCCATCCCGCATGGATGTTGAGCCACGTTCGAATCCTCTCACTAAGCCAGGAACAGCCTCAGTGCCAGTGCCAAGGCAAGAATCTAGTCTCCCTCACGGAGCTCTAAGTCCTGGTTGGTTTCCCTCCTCTGGCTTGGCCCCACTACCCATGCCAGCAGTTGAGGAAGAGCCAATTCCAATAGGAATCCTCCAGGAGACCCATGACCCTAGTGGACACTCCACCAAAGGTGCAGCCTCGCAAACTGCCCCAACGGGTAAGCCTATCCCAAATACCATTACCTCATCCACTCCCCCTCTGTCAGCAACTAACTGGTCCCGGAGTAATGACTCTGCCTAATCCTATTTGGCTGAAGAACTTAGGGAACCGAGCCACGCAGCATTAGGCACGGGGATGAGTGCCAAGACCCAGGTTGTCACAGCTGCCGTAGCCAGTGCGCCTCCGGCATCTTCAAAGGGCTTGAGTTTTCAAAGCCTCCATGGCATCATCAAACCGACCTCTCTGAAGGAAGAAGGGAAAAGGGTGTCGAGGTTTTCAGAAACCTTATGAGAATTCTGACCCTCTCCATCCAGAGGAGAGTGCCAGATTCTACTACTTCTACCTCCTTATCCTTCTGTAACTTTCTACTTTTTGTATTGTCTATATCTTCTCTTCCATAGTTTCCTTTCCTCTTCTTCACCGCCTTTAGGCATTGTACGCTCTGCTTAGGCAGAACCACATCCTTCAGTTATTCTGGACTTATAAATTAGTACTTTGTCATGAACTACTATCATAAAAGTGGCCACAATTGGCACAGTGGCCTATTCTAGGCACTTAGCATTCCATTCGACTAGGAAAAATTTTAGCCAGCAAAAATTGCTATAGCTTTAGAGATATTTTCAAAGCCTTGCTCGTTTATACATTGCTTTGATTTAATTACTGATTTAGTGTTACTTCCTTGTCTCTATATTTTGTGAAATTGCCATTGTTTCTGGTGAGTCTTACATTTTGTTTAATCTTATTTCCTTTCTATGGAGGATTACTTCTTTAATTCTATCCTTGTTAGTTTGCACTCATGTTCCCTATGCAGAAATTAATACTGTTAGGCGTCTTCATGTTACGAGACAAAGTCACTTAATGAAATTGTAGGGCTACTAACACACCTCCGAACGCGTCATATCGTACCATCAGGGCAAACTAATAGTATGTGTTGTCTTAAACAATTAAGCGAGTAGTATTATACGTGATAGAATTAAGTATACTATTAACCCTGTAGGTTAAGTTTTATCTAATCATTATTTGCTGTACATTTTAACAGTGATTCTCAGTAGGATATTATATTTTAAGTCTTCTTTATTGGAATATAGCAAGCTGTTAGTCTTTTAGTTATGTCACACTTTATTTTCTAATATTCAGTAACTTACAAGAATTAAATTATTTCAAATCCTCTGCCTGTCAAGTAAACCCTCATGAATATTATCATCAGCAGAGCTTTAATCTCGTTTATATCATAAGTCCACTCAAGGG
>NC_061107.1:57410385-57419076 GCF_015104395.2 Macrobrachium nipponense | reverse complement strand
AAGTCCACTCAAGGGAGTATGGAAGGCTCAGTAATTTATATTTGTCATTTGTCCTTTAAATATGTGCCTTACCTCTTTGATGGGTCTGTACCAGCACCTGATGTCCTCTGGACCGTCTCTTGCCTTGCCTCCGGAGCGTGTGACTTTTTCACTAAAAGTATCGGGCGATCACGCCCCTCATTACACTCACAAACGCACAATCTTCAGCCACACCTTAGAGCCCCCTAGTAACTGGCTGTAGAGGCTACGACCTCACAAATGCAAACTAAGCATTTCTTTCTTCGAGGCAGGCTATCACTAGGTGCTTTCTGTCTCCAAGCCAAGAAAGCTGACACATCACAATCCATTGCATGCATTTACTTTCTTCGTTTAATACGACTTGGCCACCTATGTCTTTTGTGCACTCCTGTTGTACACCATATCAGCAACTAATGCACAATGTTTTAATTTGCCACATGATTTAGGGCTACCTCCGTTGTTGGAACCCTTGTGCCTCGCCGGATGCACAGAAGTTTAAGAACTCCTAATGCACAAATTGTGTAACGTTCGTTGATGAAAAACTCATCCTCGTCACTAAGATAAACAGACCCTCGTAAGTGTATCCAACACCCCTTCGTCACGAAACTGTAGATTCGATGTTTTCTACTGAAGGAAACGTGGTCACCACCCCGTTGTCAAGGAAATATCCCGTGACTTCCATGCAAGTGCGACTCGCACCCGCCTCGTAGAAGATTGTAGACTCCTGATTTATCCCAGAACATTTCCTTAGACGATGTACCGACGACATGTCATCTGCTGCAAAGGTAACCCATAGCATCACCACTTGTGTGTAGACTTGACTCGACCTCTGGTATTGTAGAACGAAGTCGTTTCCATCGTCACCATCACGTGAAGTTGGGAATTCTCGAAAGTCATCGTGTGTCCGTATTTAAAAAGTCTACATGATCATAGAATAACTAAAGTCTTGTTTTACCACACAAATCTATCATTAATTAATATAATCTTTACCCACTGAATCCTCACAAGTAATCCCATATCTGACAAACACACCATCAAAAATTAACCCATAATGTCTAACAGCAAAACCCTTTTACCGTTTATATAATTAACCTCCGCAAAACAATGCTGAACACCCCTTCTATCTAACTCACATACCCCGATAAATTATATCTCCTGTCTAAAATAGAAATGCGATTTAAAGCTTAACCCCAATTACGACATCTCTCGTAGGAAAAGAAAAAAAAAAGAAAAAAATAATAGCAACAATAATAAGTGAACTTTCCCCATTACAAAACATACACAAGAGAAGAAAAAACATATATAATGCAACGTTTTCCCCAATAAACGCATTATGTATCATTATGGAATCTGCTACCGCAACAATCTCATCGACCAGAAACGACTGGAAACAACCCCCTTACATACATCTCCGTGGAATGCCATAATCAACATCTCCTAAAATAGGTGTAAATCTTCCGGAGTAATCAACTTCTGAAAAGGGACAAAATCAGCAACCAGGAATCATCCCACAGCATTATCAGCAAAACTACTACCACCTATGAACACCTCATGTGCTCGAACCGCACTATAGACCTCTCAAGTCAGACTTGCAACCTCAGAAACCATTATTCTCCAAATAACCCCAAAAATTCTTTACTAACACTATATAACCACATTTCACAAACTTATCTCCAGGATATCACCAAAGGTGGCCAAAAAAATTGTCCATAAAAAACATAACTCCCCCATGATACTACCCCAAGTAAATAAAACCAAATTACCACCTATTCGGGATATAAACCACAGTAAACCACAATTCAACAATTATATATCGTCAAAAATAACCACTGTGAATATAAAAAAAATACAACACCTCCATAAAACCACAACTGCAGTAGTTTACTTCCCCCCCCCCACTACATGGCAACAGCACCAAAAGGAACCACAGATCACCACCAAAAATCAATAACCATGAAAAGAAAAAAAAACTCACCACTAAAGATTATAGTCACAAAAAAAAAAAAAAAAAAAAAAATCCACCATCCCAAAAAAACCACAGAAATTCAGCTCCAAAACCCCCCATACACACAGGAATTATCACATGTTTATCATCACGTTATTCAGCTAAAACAGAAATTCGCCATATTTCCTAACAACTTTCCACATAAAATATTAACCTCTTACGTCAAAACGCCGCAGTTTGTGCATAATAAGATAAAAAACAGTAGAAGAAAATTAAAGAGAAAAAAAAAACGTTAAAAACATTTCACCACCATATTGCAAAAAACCAACAAAAAAAAATGCAATTGCGCGACACTATATTAATCACTACAACCAATTCTTTCCAATTTTGAGATATGCGTTAATTTCGACCGTCCTGTTTTTCCTCTAAGACAACCAATCTGTTTCCAATTTTTTCCTCAATGACTCTAAAAGGTCCTTCAAATTTCGAGTCTAATTTGTAGTTCAACTCTTTCCTCACGTTGATTTTTAAAAAATACCTTGTCTCCTACATTGATCTTGGGATTAGATGTGTTACTAATACTTTTCTTTACCATCTTTCTGGTCGTGGCTTGAAGGCTACGGCTGAGACAAGCATGTCTCTCTCTCGCTGTGGATATCAACGACTTGAATGTATCCTCCCCATGATGAGGTATAGTTAGCAAATCAAATGTGTCTCGTGCTGGGCAACTAAACAAAGCTTCAAATGGAGACATTTTAATGGAATCACCAACCATAGCGTTAATGCTATGTCTAACAACATCAATATATCTGTCCCAATTCTTATCATTACCACCTACAGTCTTCCTGACAGCCTCGAGCACTTTCCTGTTCGCTTGTTCACACAACCAATTAGCCTCAGGTCTGTATGGAATATAATTGTTACTTTCTGTATCCCCATGACTTCCGCTAAACATTCCAAAGTTTTATTCACAAATTCTCTGCCATTGTTGGTCAACAGAACCTCGGGTGAGCCGTATCTGCAAATGAAACCATTGAAAAATGCTACAGCAACTTCTCCAGCTGTTTTATGCTCAAGTGGGAAAATTTCTACTATCCTTGTAAGTTCATCTATTATCACTAACAAGTACTTATTCACATATCTAGACTCACAAAAATTTCCCAGGATATCCATATGTATTCTCTGAAAAGGTCTACTTGGTATAGGATATGATCCTAATTTGCATGAAGTTATTCTTGCAGGTTTGCATGCGTTGCACACTGTAGTTTCTCACAAAATTTTCCACATCTTTTCCCATGTTTTTCCAAATGTATTTAGCACGAACCTCATCATACGTTTTTTTTCTATCCCCAAGTGTGGACTACCGAACCTGCAATGAGGTATATCCAGAACCACTGGAATTAGAACTCTCGGAATTACGAGCTGTGTCGTATCTCCTTTACTTTCACTGTTCTCAATCTATATTTAATTTTCCTAACCAACAGATTACCTTCTAACTCCAAACCCGAAAAAGGCAACTTATAACGTTTCCTGACTAATTCCCCTCTAAGAAACTCTTTTGCGCCTGCTAGAATCTCGTCTTGATCTTCTCTTTGCTCTTTGAGAGCCATATCCCATTGTATAGACTCACTAGTGACTTGCGCAACTTGGAATCCTTCCGTGTCATGAAAACTTCTACTAAGGGCATCTGCAACTATATTAAATTTACCTTCTATATATTTGAGTTTTGCATCAAAATCTCTGATAGTTAGAAACTATTGAGCTCTTTTAGGCGACAAATCGGGTTTATTAAAATGATCTAATAATGACTTGTGGTCTGTAAGGACTTCTACTTTATTCCCCATAAGTAGCATTTTAAAATGAACCAAGCTCGACACTATTGCAAAGGCTTCTTTATCTATGGTAGCCATTGATCTCTCATTGCTGCCCTTTGTCCTGAACTTCCTGCTTTAAAAGGCTATGGGATGGAATTTCCCATCAAACTTTTGCATAAAGCAAGCACCTATACCCTCCTGACTGGCAACGGTCACTAATGTGAAAGGTTTGCTAAAATCTGGAAACTTCAAAACAGGGGGATTCATTAACGCGTCCTTAAGCTTTTGAAAACTCTCCGCTTGGGGTTCCTTCCATTGAAATTGAACATCTTCCCGCAATACATCTGTTAGAGGAGCTGCTATATTAGAGAACCCTTTCACAAACCTCCTGAAGAAACCGGCGATACCCAGGAATGACTTAATCTCTTTCTTTGATCTGATTTCTTGCATGATTAACAGGTTTTTTAGGGGATCACTGTTATCTTTAAAGTAATCAGTCGTATTTTATCTGTGATGAAGATTCAGGTGTCTGGCTGTTGTGAGGTAAAAAATTTTGATTGTTAAGAGTAATGACCAAGATAATCTGGGTGCTTCGTCACAATATAAACACATGCAATATATATATATATATATATATATATATATATATATATGTACATATATATATATATATATATATATATATATATATATATATATATATATGTACATATATATATATATATATATATATATATATATATATATATATATATATATATATATATATATACAGTATCTATATATATATATATATATATATATATATATATATATATATAATACATATATATATATATATCTATATATATATATATATATATATATATGTATGTATATATATATATATATATATATATATATATATATATATATATATATATATATATATATATATGTAGTATATATATACATATACATATATATATATATATATACTATATATATATATATATATATATATATTGTGACAAAGTGCCAAGTATCTGGTTACTACACTTACCATTCATTAATTGTTACCTCACAACAACCAGACACATGAACCTTCATCAAAGGTACTAAACGACTGAATACTCTAAAGGCAACAGTGATCCCTCAAACAACTTACCAGAATTGCAGAAAATCAGACTAAGTTCATCAAAAAGTCACTTCAAGTAGATTGAAGGAAAACAGCTTAATTACCACTCTATGTTTCTACCTACACTAATCATAACTATACTAATCATAATTATACAAATACTGGTGAAAAGAAACACTTATAAAAATTTTAAATACAAAAATTTATTATTAAACTCAAAATTATAAGTGAAATTCACAATATCAGGGAAAATTACTGTTATTTGAAAACAAAGTAAAGTTAAATTAATTCTTGAATTAATTAAGTAAAGTTAAATCAAAATTAATTTATCACAAAATTCAAGAAAATTAATTCAATCAAAATTCAAAAGTGTTAAGCAATAATTAAAATTTGGAAATTAATTCACAAGTGCTAAACAACAATAAAACTTGAAAAGAATTCTAAGTAAATGCAAATTAATTCACAAGTGTTAAATTCAATTAAATGTGCAACGATTAAGTAATGAAAATAACCAAGTTAATTAAATTGTGAATGCAAATGAAAATACAGAAAAATGTGGAAAATACCAAAATTGTAAAAAAGCATTAATCACACAGAATATAAAATGAAAACGCACACTTCAATAAGAAAATGGATAAATGCACTAAAATGAAACAAACACAAAAAACAAAAAGTTGCAATGTGTAAAATGTAAATTATTTTTCTATCCACTGTAAATATTAGTTTAAATTTTTACCAAACCACTGTACCTATTAGTTATTAGTTGCAACTAATAAAAATATAACACACTTTACCTTGGTATACCAATTTCTTTCTTTCTGCTGCAGCTTGTTAAAAAAATTCACAATTTCACAATATTTCACAAAAATAGGCGCTGTTACACACTTGTACAATGTTTGTTCAGATTCCACAAAAAACACTAAATAATACTAAATAACTCTAAGAAATATCAAATCTGAAATCTAAAAGTAATGAGTGACTAATGTTTAAGTATAAATCTTTACCTTACTTTAATATCAAATCGAAAGTGGCGTGAGAGAGAGGAGAGAGAGAGAGAGAGAGAGAGAGAGATCTGAACGCCAGGGATTCCAAGTCTATAATGAAATCTTTTGCTTTCGGAAACTGGACAGTGGAGATCACACAAAACGTTTTGGACATGAGAAAGATGGTGCAATACTTCTAGATGCTTCTAATATAACGTAACTTTACAGAAAAATCGTGAAATCTGCACGTGGTTATCGACAAAGACGTACGCGTTTGAGAAAAGTCATGAACGTAGTAACTCAACAAAGGCACGTACCCGACTCAATCAAAGTAAAAGTACCTTATCAGACGTGATGACAGAATTCCCAAACACAACGGAGACCTCGAGATCTCTTATCTAGAGGCGATGACGCATTTGTGGAAACAACTCTGGATTCGAACGGACAAAGATAATCTCTCTCTTTCTTTACATTCTACGTTATATATTCTTCTACATCATGCTATGCAAAATCTGAAAAACATTTTAAACATCCTAACTCCAAGCTAGCTAAGGAATTTGAAAACGTTGCAAAACTCTATATCTAACAATTCATACAGCTCCTAGGAGAAGATATATGCATTTTGAAAGTAGTAAGATAATATATATATATATCTATATAGATATATATATATATATATATATATATAGTAGTATATATATACATATATATATATATATATATATATAATAAAATATTATATATTTAATATAATACTATATATATACATATTATATATATATATATATATGGGTATGAATGTATGGTGGTGTTATTTAACAACCAAAAACGCCAACGGGAAGATAGATTATGATAAATGTATGGGGTGCTACTATGAGATTCAGGGCCTCTGTAACACGGTTTTTTCGCAATAACTTTTTATCTATGCATTTCATAAATATAACGCTTATTCAGAATACATATTTATATCAACACATAAATTTTGAGTGTATTCTGCACTACGTAGGTTGAATAAATTTAGTACTTCTAATGTAAAGTGACCTTTTTGAAGACGGGCCAACTTACTCAGAGAAAAGGTTTCGAATGCACTCGTTACGTAACTTATGACATCATTTCTTCCTCTTTCTCGATGGATGATTGGCTATACGTAACGAAGGCTAAACCTCTGGCAACAATGACATACAAATTTAATACAAGCAAAGCAGTACACCTTTATGAACTCTGGAACCTCCCCACTGATAATTTTCATAATGAACAAACCAACAAAATATGTTAATAAATACAAAAAACAACTTCGATTATTAGTCTAACTCCCAAAATATAAGTTTCCTAAGAATTACAGTCTCCTTTATAGGTCACAATCAGATTGACAAGATGTAGGAATAGTTGGTAATACCCCCCCCCCCCCAAAAACATAGTAGACAAGCTTGATTTGATAACTGCTATATCCAATGTCAAGCAATTTTTAGTTTATTGGATTTGCTACTACCTATTTACTGAAACAAAAAAAAAATAGCCGGTACCGTATACTGGCTTTAAACCTTCACCAATAATTATCGTCAGAATGGTGACTTCATGAGGCTCCACCCACTTTCGCCTCGTTATAATTCAGGATAACACTGAAGGCTACCATGGGCATTGTTGGATTATGGAAATTTAACTTCTGGCTATAAAAACTAATTTCTCGATTAGTTTGTAAGAAGTGCTAAATGATCCTCAAGGATCCCAGCAGTTGGTCTAACGTTTTAATTCATGTATAATTATGCTATACTGTTTGCGCCCACCACTGCTACAGTAGTATTACTACGCTAGCACTGATCTATGTATCGTTCCGCCATTCATAAAGTCTTTGGGTTTCAGAGCCGATGGCATTTCTGTCTGGTGGATGGGCGGGGCAAACATTTAGTCAAAATGTGTTTTGTTTACCTTGCTTACGTAATGAATGTTTTTCGACTCTTGGCTCGTAATCATTGGCCATGGCGTCGGCTAGTTCATTTTTACTCTATAAAAATCAAAACTATCGGGTTTAGGTTATTGATAATGCTGACATTATTACAGAGACCCTGAATCTCAATAGTAGTTGAGAGAGAGAGAGAGAGAGAGAGAGAGAGAGAGAGAGAGAGAGAGATGAAATACGACGCTGATAGATATCATGGTAATGAGATTCAAAAATGAGTGTGTGAGTGCGTGTTAGAGAAAGAGAGAGAGAACAGGAAGTTTGGTATATTTTTGTTGATTTTGTGACGGGATCAGGAAGACAAGGGAAGTGGTATTTTTGTGGCTGGACTAATTTTCTGGATAATTATCCTCGAAAGTTTATGGTATTCTGTTGCTCGTTACAATTTTGGATTGATTATCCTTATAGATGATAATGATGTGCAAAATGCAATCATTATTTTGTCTTTCCATTTTCTTTTGCCATAACTACACTCCATATTTGTGTTCTTTTACTTTTGTTTTGATGCTGAGTACACTAACCTTATTTAACGCTGCAACCGATGCTACACAGCATTTTCATATTTTTTCTTATTTATTTAGTCACTGTATCCGAATGTATTCTCTCCTTGTGATTGTAACTTGTTTCTAGTTTATATGAAAATACAGGTCGGTCAGATGTTGGTCACTGTCTGTTTCTTTGTTATTCATTTTAATCCTGTAGGTGGTTTATAATTGATGATATGTACTCCATTTGGCATTTTCTTTTGACAGGAATTGACTCTAAAGAACAAACTACTTATCGGTCACTGTCTCATATATTCATTAACTGCTGAATCGTTTCAAGCATTTCATTTGTCAATTTACTGACAAATACCT
>NC_061107.1:57382885-57402885 GCF_015104395.2 Macrobrachium nipponense | reverse complement strand
ATATATATTATATATATATATATATATAAATATATATATATATATATATATATATATATTATATATATATATATATATATATATATATATATATATATATATATATATATTATATATATATATATATATATATATATATATATATGTATATATATATATATACATATATATATATATATATATATATATATATATATATATATATATATATATATATATATATATATATATGTATATGATAATCACCTTCCTGATACTGTACCAATATATGTATCAGAATGCCATTTATTAATTAATTACCTTATGTACAGGCATTTTATATTCATATGTTTTGCTCTTGTATAATTGTATGTCTACCTCTGTGATGAAACACTGAGTCCCATCTTCGATCCCTTTTTCTCTACCTGACAAATGTTGGTACTACATTGTGGCCCGCAAGAGTTTATGACTTGTAAGAATCTTGGATGAATTAATTAGTTGTAACCTGATCGACGCTTTCGCTTGCACCTCACTCCCATACTGGTGACCCTGGAGAGACCCAGGGAGGCTGATGCAGAGACCAACCACGCCAACGAACTCCAAACCATCAGCGAGAGACTTGCAGATGCCTTTGTCTGATTGCCGCCCTTCACTCCCCACCACCCAGAAGCATCTTTTTTAAGGGTGGAAACAATTTTCCACACGAAGAGGATCACCTAGGTGATGCGGGAAGAAGATGCAATCCTCAAATTACTGCTAGATGACATATTTGAACAAATAGTGATATGGCTCAAGGAATTAGACACCAAAGTAACCTTCGACACCCTGAAGGACCAGCTGAAGTCATCCTGCCTGCCACCATCCCTGAGAGTGGAGTTCCTGAACCACATGGGGGCAATAATAGGTGACGAGAAACTGTCGCATATATGTATATAAGCAGCTACGACAACTCATCACCCTACCTGCCAGACAGTAGCCGGGATGCCTAAAGCCTCCACCATGCCCATAGAAGAGTTCTTAGTCATGGTTGACAAGATCCACATGGCACATAAAGCAGCAGACCCCACAGCCAGCATCAGTAGCACATCAGATAGAGCAGTCATCTGACAACGAAGGAAGTAGCAGTGAGGAAAAATCAGTAGCACCCATGTACAAGAAACGCTTTTTCAAGGGAAAGCAACTAAAAAGAAGACAAGAAAGTGTCTGCTTCTTCCATTGGAGAGTCAGGGTGAAGGAAAGGAAGTGCAATAAAGGCTGCATATTTTCAAAAACACACAAAGGCCACATATACTAATGGTAGCAGGCGCCAGGCAGGTTGCCTCTGTCTTTCTTCAAGGTACAACAGACGGATAGGGACATGATTCTTCTTTAGAGATGAGAGGTCTGAAATGGAATTCTTGGTCGATACCAGAACCTGTGTGACTTTCATTCCAGCAAACCGGCGGAGCGGATGAACCCCACCCCTCACTCCAACCTGCAGGTCTTGACCACCAGTGGAGCTCCATTAAGCATGTACAGGAGGCGGAAGATGAAATTCAAATTTGACAGACAATGCTGATCCTTTATGATGGCAGATGTGGTAATGGCGTTGTTCGGAGCTGATTTCCTAATGACACACAACCTTCTAGTCAATGAAGCAAGAAAAGAACTAGTCACGAGATCCACAAAGAATTCATCTGCTCAACAGCCCAGCAAATGTACAACCTTAACAGGAAATGAGAAGAAGCAGAAGATATGCCCCCATTGCACTAGGGGTACCCCCGATAGAACTGAGAGAGCTGCTGCAGGAATATGAGGACTTGTTCAAAGACGACCTCAAGCACAACCTCACCAAATCAGAGAAGCACAAAATTTAGCACCACATCCAGGCAGAGGGTTCCCTGATACACTCAAAGCTCAGACAGCTGGCACCAGAAAAACTTTCATATGCAAAGAAAGTCTTCAAAGAAATGGAAGAAACCAGAATATGCCAGAAAGCATTAAGCCAATGTATATCACCATTGCATATTGAGCCCAAAGAAGATGAAACATGGTACCCCTGTGGAGAATACGGATGCTTGAATGTCAAGACAAAGCCGGACAGATACCCGCTACCCAAGAGAGCAGATATAACAAACAACGTGAGTGCAGCAAGAATACCCATGAAGATCAATTTACTGAAAGGGTATTTTCAAGTACTGGTAGTGAAAGATATTGAAAAGATGGCAATCATTACCCGCTATGGCACATATACATTCAATTACAGCTTCTTCGGTCTTCTCAACTCAGGAGCAACATTCCAAAGATTTATGGATGAAATATTTTGGGACCTTCCATTTCATGAAGTATACATTGACAATATAGTAATATTCTGCTCGAACCTAAAGCAGCATATCAAATGCGAGAGAATTGTTGAAAAGGTTTACAGAAAAGGGGCTATAATGCGAAGATAAGTGTGAGTGGGGAAAGAAAAAAATTGATTTTTTTGGACACAAAGTGAGCCAAGATGGCATAAAACTACTACATGAAAAGATAAAAGCAACAACAGAATTCTTAAACCCTGCAACAGTGAAATCAGTACAGGAATTCTCAGTTCTCATGAATTACCACCACCGTTTATCCCAAATATAGGTAGAATCAAGAATCCTGTACATCAATGTTTGAAAGGAAATAAAAAACAATTAACTTGGGCAAATGAACAAGACAATGCATTTAGGTTTGCAAAACAAGCCATAACAAATACAACAGTATTAGTATTTAATTTTCCCAACAGATCCTTCACATTGACAACTGGTGTAAGCAACATGGCAGTGGGCACTGTACTCGAGCAGGATACCATTTATGGTGGCTGGCCATTAGCTTTCTACAGCAAAAAGTTATTGACAGCAGAGCAGAAATATTCAACATTCTACAGAGAACTCCTAACAGTCTACAAAGCAGTCCGATACTTCCACCACATGCTCAATGGACAACTTTGTGATGCAGATGGACTGCCAAACCCTCATCCACGCCTTCACAAAGCAGCAGATGTGTGGTCAGTGTGTCAAGAACGACTCCTGTCGACAATAGTGGAATACTCCTGCATAATAAAGTACCTGAAGGGCTCATCAAACACCGTAGTGGATGCCCTATCCTTAAACTGCACAAACACCATCCAAATTATGATCCCATATCCCAAGATGTCAGAGGTGAGAAGGAGGATGAAGGACTGCAACGAATGCAGCGGTTAAATCCTGCCATACAATGGAGTGACTTGTCAATTAACAAGGGAATGGCGACCATCGCCTGCAAGATGAGTACCGGATGTCAACGCCCTTACTTCCCAGAGGGTTTAAGAAAGAAAGTGTTTAGTCTTGTCCATAACCTGTCCCATCCATCAGACTGACCCACCACCGGAAATGATAGCAGAGCGATATTGTCTGGTGGGGCATGAGAAAAGACGTCAAGATGTGGGCAAGACAATGTAGCCTGTGCCAAACTTCAAAAATCAAAGCGGGGTAGCAGAGTACAAAACTACATCCCATTGCCTTGCCCACCTTCACGTCGACATAGTTGGACCCTTACCCCATCAGACAGGTACAAGTATCTATTTAGGATAACTGATAGGAACACAAGATGGCCAGAAGCAATCCTGGTCTTGCAACAGACAGCAGAAAGCTGTGTTAAGGCCCTTAGGGACTGCAATAGCAGGCAGAGTTTTCCCCAGGTCATCACCAGCAACAGAGGTGCCAACTTTACCTCTGTCCTGTAGAACACCATCTCCAACAGTTTGGGAACTAAGAATATGCACACCACTGCCTACAACCCTAAAGCAAACAATAATTGAGAGGCTGCATATATCCTTAAAAGGCTCTCTAACTGCCAGATGTCAGGGAGCCAGTTGGAGGAAAGAACTGCCATGGTTCCTGCTGGGATTAAGAACAGCACCACACAAAACTTTACACGCATCCCTAGCTGGAGCCTTTACGGCCAAGCATTAACATTACCAGCAGACATCTTCCCAGAAAAAAATGCTAGTAATGCCATCAGAAACAAGAAGAGTGGCAGGGAAATTATTTCCAGCAAAAATGACACACCAACAAGACAGGAAAGTGTTCATCCCCAAAGATTTAATGAATGTAAAACACAGGGTCATCCAGATCGATGCACTCAAACCACCCCTCTCCCAAGCATACTCCGGCCCACACACGTGATTCCTTAATGACGACCTAAAACGTTCCAGATGATGGTTGAAATGAAAAAAGTGGTCTAGACCGACTCACCGAAACCAGCCTACTTGCCAAACACCAGACAACAGATATAGGCTTTCTCCTTGGTTCGGGTGGGGAGAGTGGAGCACTGTAAACGCACGTGTTCAATACACAGGCTACCCACCAATGAACCACTACAAACCTCGGAGAAAGCACTGCATACGAGATACATGGGCAAACACGAGGCAAGAAGGAACAAAAATCTCAAGACGGTGTTCCAGCGAATATATCCAACATCGTTATAATCACCTTCTTGATATTGTACCAGAATATGTATCAGAATTACATTTATTTAGTTATATGTATATGCATTTTATATTCATATATCTTACTCTTGTATTTGCCTCAGAAGCCCATCTTTAACCCCTTTTTCCGTACCTGTTAAAGGTTGGGATTACATTGCGGCCTGCAAGGGTTTATGACGCCTATGAATTCTGGATGAATAAATTAGTTGTAACCTGACCTACGCTTTTGCTTACACCTCCCTCTCACACCATCACAAAAAATAAAGAAAAATTTTTCTCATGTTTATTATTTCAATATTTTTGGTTTGATCACCGTACATCATTACAAAAATTATAAAGCAAAATGAAATATTTTATATTACTTTAAATGAATATATCCTAGGTCTAGTATCTTGAGATATTCACTCTTCCTATAAGACGTCTCCTCTTTGTTTCATCTAACGCTAACGGTATTTTGATTAGTCCCATAATTAGGAATTTGTTCAGACATATCACTCGGAAAAATCTATCTGATGTTTTGTTACCTTGGTCGGATGCTGCATGACATGACAGCGTGAATATAGTTTCGGGAAGTTTGTTATTATTATTATTATTATTATTATTATTATTATTATTATTATTATTATTATCATATCAAACGTAATCTTACGAAACAATGGAATATTCGATTACATGTATTGAAATAAATTTCCCCGGGTGGAATGCACTGTTGTAATAAAATTCGGAGAAGAAGATAGCAAAGAAATGGAAAGTCATTGTATCGATTTAGAAAAAATGAAAATAATGGCAGTAGGTACACTTTTTTCTCGGACGTAGAGTCGTTAGTATTAAACGTGGCCTAGTGACTGTGTCCTGCTGAATTAGTTACAGAAATGATCATCTAAAGGTGCTGTACATACATAGCATTGATAGGTGGGGTAGTTTTGTGAACAGTTCAGAATAGATGTTCAGAGATTGCCCAATCAGACGAAAGTCTGATTGGTGAGATCCTCCTACTTTTCCGTGCGTGTGAACATTTCATTTTAGAAAAGGGGTAGATTTGCTTTGTTAACAAAGGTGAAAAAATGGAAGGTGATCTTATGGTAATGAAAGAACGTTTAATGGAATGTGGTCCTGTTATTCGTTCAGAAATAGATTTTCCACGTATTTAATGTATGATTATAAACAAATCGCTGTGTTTCTAAACCCCAGAAATTTAGCATAGTTGCGATATTAGACGAATCAGAGTACCTACAAAGGTAGATAATCATAGACTAAAGAAAAGTAGGAATATGCAGAGCTGCTTGGAATAAGAATGAAAAGAAAGGCAGGAGATTTATGGAAGACAAAGCACATGTAAAGGATGAATGGCTCAGTTTCGCTGAGGCCCTTTGACGCCTCACGTAGTTAGTATCTTTATGTCTACTCCGCAGATTTATGAAAAATTTGGCACATTTTAGGACAATACTCCTATTCTAATTCTTCTGTGAACTGACTTTGACCCTGCGGAGTGGGACCCGTATGATTTTATTTACTATATATTATAATATTAATGGATAAACGGTAATAACTTATCATTTTATGGAAAAATTCGAAATAGGTTTAAATACCCTTACCCGAGAACTGTTATGCTACCCCAAATACCGTCTCTTAAAATAGGTAGCCCCAAAGAAGCAGGAATAACACCTCCTTGATTCTCACGTTGCCCAGGTACTACAGATTTTACAATTACGATGTTTCAGAGCTGCGCAGAATTCTATTGTTCCTACTGTGATTATTTTGCTCTGAGTTTTTGATAGAAGTGTAAATATAGCAATTAAAACCAGCAGCTTTCTTTGGAACCTATATAAGAGTTTTTCAATTTATCGTTTTAAACTTTCAATACCTTTATTTTTCTGTAAAAGAAAACTATAGAGATGTCTGTCCGTCTGCACTTTTTCTGTTCGCCCTCAGGTCTTATAAACTACAAAGGCTCGAGGACTGCAAATTGGTATGGTGATCCTCCAGCCTCCGCTCATCAAACATACCAAGTTGCAACCCTCTAGCCTCAGTAGTTTTTTATTTTTATTTAAGGGTTAAATTTAGCCATGATCCGGTGCGTTTTGGGCACCACTATAATTGCCAACAACACAGGCCACCACCAAGCCCTGGCTGAGAGTTTTAGATAGCATTATACGCTTGTACAGACAACACGATTACACCGAAGAAACCTCGGCGCATGTTTACTTGCGTGCTGTTAAGTGGAGTATTCATTCAACTGGAAAGCACAACACGAGCAATTTCCTTTGGACAGTTACATAACCTGTCTTGTACAATGTAGTACTAATGTTTGCCTCATCTATTGATAATATTTCTCCCATTGTATTTAGCATCTTTAAGGTAATAATTCAATTTTATAATAGCCTTCTGTTTCTTGAGTCCGCCATACAGTGCGGAAACTACATGGTTTGCAGTTCATGAAAACTCTGGAAGTGTTTGAACAAATATTTGCAGAGTGCTACGATAAAGTTCTTCATTCAGAGAATAATGCTGTCGAGATTTACGTTATTGGAAACTATTCCATGATTTACTGTTATTTCTTGTGCCGAATGACCTCACAGCCTTTAACCCTAAAGCTTGCGCATTTGGGAAGGCCTAAAAGTGTAATGAATATTGCAGTAAGTAAGCTTATGAATATTTTGACTTTCGCTTTCATGAATAACGACTGTCAATTGCGATGTTTTTTTATGTCAGATGCCTTCCGTGCTGAATTATGTATTAGCATCTATTGTACTCGTTGCTTCAGTTCTTTAACAAAAGGGGTTTTGATCTAACGGGAGATGATGCTCAAAACTTCACATTCTCATGAAAACCAATTTGTGTAACAAAGAATCATGCTAAAAAGAGGGTACGCTTTATAATTCAATGTGATGAATATTTTCACAAATATTCCAATTGAAATTGATGTCGCTGGTTGATTTTATAATATAGTTATGAATGACACATTCTAATCATTTGCCCACTTTTTGTGTATTATTTGTTTTTTAAAAACTTATGTAAATAATCTTACAATTTATTCGAGAAATGACTGTTTGTTTCTACTATTAGAACTGTTAACAGTATCAATGATATTGAGGAGACTGGTACATGGAGCAAGAAGACCCCGTTTCCCGTACTTACCGAATTTGTGGGAATGCGAGGCGATATTAAAATAACCTTCTTAGAGACGACGTTAACAAACGCAGAGAATAGTCCTAATGAATTCAGCACGAAAACAACGAATGCAACCTGGTTATTACAACTGAACCTGGGACAGTGGATGTGTGAGTACCATCCCCGTTCAAACACCACCCTGTTGAAGAGAAAGACGTTCGGTATCATAGAATCCCTTTGGAGGCTTTAAGATGTGGTCTTCACACATCCAGGGTCCTGGTTGCATCGCGAGAATGGTGATCAGCTTCTCTTTTAATGGAAGTTCAACCTCCAGCCTCCCTCTTCTTCACCCAACCCTCGTCTTCCGTCGTCCTTTCTCCCTCTCATAATTCCCCTTTCGTGGATGTGAGCATTTAGGAAAGGCCGAGGAAGTGTGTAATTTATGTGGTTTGATTATAACCTGTGGACGGACCTTATACATCGGAATTATATCTGCAAGCTCATCCGTCTGCGGCGTATATGGCAAAGATGGAGTGGAGTGGTGGTCCCGATTGTAAAGACTTTTTAGTCTCTCCTCTCTCTCTCCTCTCTCTCTCTCTCTCTCTCTCTCTCTCTCTCATTGAATTGAAACTGCAAGAGGTATTCATGAAGATTAGTAATGATCTATTTGTACCTTATATTTCCTAATCATCATGAGGTGCAGAATGGTTACTTCATTGATGTCCTTATTTTTCATGTCCCAGAAACTCTAAGACAAAAGGGGAACGCCTTTGGGCACCCGACTAGGTTAAATCAAACATCAGTTCCATAAAATTCCCGTTTCATTGCCTTATTCTCCAGACCGTTAAAAGTTTACAATTTTGCTCTTTATACAAATACTGAAACCGTGACCGAGATGTTGGTGTTCAGTGTAAAATAACAGTGTTTTATGTTATTGCTTACTCTTTCCTTTATCAAAATTTTTTTAGTGTGTGACCTGCAAGGAAAAACGCGCGAGTATATTCGAAAGGAACTAAACCCTGAGACCGGTGATCCGCCGCCAACTTAAGTACCAACAAGAGAAAGAGTAAAAGCAGACGAGTGACGATTGGCCCCAAGTTTCATCTCTCGGGTTGCGATCGAATCGCCTAGTGCTTTGGACCCGCCATGACGTTACGGGCGGCCAGGGCAGCAAAGTCGCAGTAAACGATCGCGATCCCTCCTTTGAGTCGGAAAAGAATTCGCACTGTTGCCATTGTGGCGTCTTGACGTCTATGATCTTCTTGGAGAGATGAGCCGTAATATATGGAGAGAGGGCCCATCTCCTGGGCCCCTATTTCTTCCCCCCTCACTCCCCTGCAGAGCTCTCCGAGACCCGCCTCGACCCCACATTACCCCTCCCACCCCCCAACAAGGCATTCAGTGAAAGAAAAGGTCAAATGAGTCTGTATTTGCATCTGCTATTCTCTTCCTCTTCCAGTTCCCGCCATGATACTCTTCTGATGGCCAAAATAGGCGCTCGTAAGTCATGAGTCGCCGATCTTCAGAGCCCTGGGTATTCGAAAGAGTATTGTCGGACGGGATGAGGGGTGGACATGGTCCAAAGGGTTGGGGGTGGGGTGTTTACTCTCATTTGCCATTCATATTATACCTCATGTAGCACCTTGAATGCCTTCTCGGCGAGACGAGGTTTTTCCAGTGTGGAAAGTCCTCGAACTTCAAACAAAAAAATTAAAATTTCGCAGTCATTCTTGTTGAAATGGATTATGGTTCCTAAAACATCTAAAAGTTCGTACGTACATTGTCAGATGCATTTGATGCCTTATTACTTTGTATTTATTATTAATTTTTTATTTTAATCTCCGTGAAGGATATTTGTTTCTATTCTACGTTTGAGTACGTTGTGCTTGACCACATGGAATTACAGGAAGAATTTCCTGTAAATAAACTTGAAAGATGTTACCATCATTTGTTATAGTTGTTGCCCAGTAGATTTGGGTTTGAGAAATCGAAAATTGTCATTATTTTTGCAGTCTGCTTCATTTCATTATATTTGTATTGATACTTCAAAGTCATAGCTTACTTTTAAAAGAGCTCATATTCTTAAACTGAGATTACAGTAGCCACAATTTTTACCTGTTTGATCTGAATAGATATGCTATCATTCGGTAGAAGAACATGAAGAGATAGCGACGATGCTCAGTCATTCTCATTTTTCGATTCAGTTATCAGGATTATGTGTATTTATGGCTGTAAAATATTGAAAGAAACCGGAATTTTTGTCTGTGTTTTCGTTAAGGTCATGTTTGTCTTTTTTCATAGTAAATGCTTTTGAGGGTGAAGTGTGACTGGTTAGTGAAAATTCTGAACCGAACATTGAATGCTGTGATCAAGTAGGTGGTTATGGTTTACATGTTACGCGTGGATCCTTTTTATTCGCTGATAAGTTAAGGTGCACGTCAAATGGATTGGCTGATAGGGTGAAGTAGGTGTTGGTTTACTAGTTGATAAGTTTATGTGTCATTCGATCGGTTGTTTTGCTGGACGAATATTTTTATCACGGTACTAAAATCATCCTAAACTTACATTCCTGTGTACAAGTGGTGACTGATAAGTATGGTTAAGAGGGCCTAACAAATGGATTTTTTTCTTTAATGGAGAGTGAATTCTACCACAGCTCGAACATGTTTCGACCACATTAGGAAAAATGGACATTGAAGGCTGTTTTCTAGGTTGATGATAGATTTGCTTCTTGAGCAGGACAAAGTGGGCCAATAGGCTCAGAGGTAAGAGCAGAAGGCAATGAAGGCGAATCTTTGATAAAAGTGTTTAAATATTAAAATTCATCATTTCCATGTGGCGTTTATAGGGGTGGACTCAAACTTCAGAGTTGTTAGAGTACGTGAAAAAGCAGGTAATATGAACCTTATCCAGGAGAAATAAGATATTTTGTGTGTTTCTGCACTCACTACCACAATTTCTGTAAGATGAGATTACTTGTGATTAGGCACAGACGGATGGTGTCGACACATAAACAGACAGCTGTCTAGAGCGGAATTAGCCAGATGTACAGTATGATGACCCATAGGATAAGTGTTGCAAACTGTTTGACATTCATGGCCAACATATGGTCTCAGATAGGTTTGGGAGATAGTAGACATATTCACTAGGACTTCTAACCATTAACCTTTGGTAGACGTCTGCTAAGAGTTGATTTTGTTTAATTGCGTTAAAAGCTGTAGTATCCAATAAAAATGATTTAGATTTGTGACGGGATAAAAGTTTTAGTACTGGGGACATTATTATATAATTTGTATATCCTTTTCGCATTGTTCGTTTATCGGTCATGTGTAATAAACTCATGCATTCAATGGTACAAGCCTTGGTTGAGGTTTGCTCTCTCTCTCTCTCTCTCTCTCTCTCTCTCTATATATATATATATATATATATATATATATATATATATATATATATATATATTGGCAGTAAATGAGAGATTTTAAGGAACAGAAAGATGGAAACGATATTAAAATTTAAGAGTCTCTTCCTAACATGTTTTGCTTAGCGGCATACAAGACACTCTCGCTCTCACACTTATATTCATTCGATTTCTTGATTCCTCTTGACGTCATTGACCTCTCAATTTCGTGCTAGAGACGCTAATGGCTGTGAGAGGTTACTCTTCAACTCCCTCCCATAATGCATTTCGTGTTACCTGTGGAATTCTCAGAACATTTAGTTTTGTTCTCTTCACGATACATTTTATCTTATCAATGGGATGGACCAAAAGAGGTGGCTTTCATATTGGACCTGATAGCGTTTATAGCTTCTATAAGTAGACATCTTCTCTTTGCTTTACCTTATCACAGACTACTTCACAGGTATCCTGGGTCCTCCTGTAATCATGTTCCTCGAACTGGATAGGTGATTCTAGATTTTTTGCATGACTTATTCTAGTTTTTCTCATTAGACTAAGAAGGCATTATATTTTCATTGGGTAAGAGCTGTGTTTTTTCTTCGCAGAAAGAAAATAGGAATTTGATTACGAATGTATTTAGCAAAGTGACACTGAGGTGAACGTTTAGTATTTTTCATATTTGTAGCGTTGTCGCCAGGTTGAAACAAAAAATGACGTGGAGTACTCTAAAGTTAATAACGGATTTGATGATCCACATTTACGAAGTTATCAGTCTGTCCCAAATAGCTTCATTAAAATGAAAATATGAGCCGAGATTTATGTGCACCCTTTGTAACCAATATAAATGACTCCAAGTGGAAGTTAAAGAGGGTATTTTTGAGGGTCGTATTGCATAATTTTACTGGTGACTGACAAATAAAAGGCTGAGCAAGTGAAGTGGAGCAAATTCATCAGATGAAATGAAAGACAGTAACGGCTTTTGCCAAATGATAGAACAGAAGGTTGTTGTTATTAGAGGCAGAACTGTTTTCGTTTGAAGGTACTGTCGAGTCGATTCGTCCTGGCATTGACGAGGGTCAAGGAGGAATTAAAGCTGTTGGAAAGAACTGTTTGTGATCCATGCCCGTTGTAAAAGAGATGTTAAGGGTACAATGAGTAGCATACGAAGATATGTAAAGGGTACCCCAGATGATAGTATATTTATTTATAAAAATGCTCGTAAAGAGATTCGTATAAATGACTTGCTACAAATGTGTATGGATTACGTGTATTTAAAGTAATTATGTGAAGGGCTGACCTTCTAGAAGTATTTGAAGGCTGAATTATCCTTTCATCTACTTTTTGACACAGGCCTCAGATTTCGACCTTGTAGCCATTTTGTTTTACGCGTAGGTACAGATAAGCTAATGCTTTACTCTGTCCCATTCCTGACGAAGACAAAAAATAAATAAATAAATAAATAAATAAATAAATAAATAAATAAATGAGGGGAAGGTCAAGCTTCCGGAAGTAATCTTTTTAATAACAACGTAACAATGAGTTTTGGCCACTGCTTAGAAAAAGGAACATGTTCCTCATTGCATTACTAAGAATAATTGAACTCCAGGGTCCTCCGAATGTGGCGTCATTCAGTAACCCTCACATACCCCTAGCCTAGATGTTGACTGCTATCGAATAATTGAACCCCAAGCTTCAGTGTTCCACTTTAGGGGACGAGTGTCAAATTGCTCGTCTTCGTTCCCCAAGGATCATTGATAAGTGAAATATCGAGTAGTCAACTCTCACGCTCACATCCTGATTCCCACCTCCTTGCCCCCATGGTTATTGACACTATAGGATGTTTGATATCCTGGCATTCACGTCATTCTTCTCTAAACAAAATCATTCGATGAAATGTGGTTAAATTTTCACAAATTGTGCTGAGTACTCGTAGAATTGTAATTGATAAAAGAAAGAAACACTTATGAATAAAAAACGTAAGAATAATACTGGATGGAGAGGAATAATTTTATGTGAAAAATTATGAAGAGATCCGCTAAGGAATGGGAGAGAATATGAACTGATAGTGAAAGTCCCATCACAAGTTCCTATGCTGTCTTTGTGAGTCGTCGTTGATAAGGCATCATTGTGCCCCCACAGACTCTTGCTTCTCGAGCAGCCAGTATGTTTTGTAATCCAATGAAAGCTGATACTTCAAGTGTCCACTGTCAAACAGTTTTTTTTCTTCTTTTTTTTCTGGGTACAATTAGCATATTTAGGTGCCAGTATTAACGCATCCGAGATCTTTTGACGTTGTAAAGTACCTTTTCATGTTTGCCGTTAGCTCTGTTTGATATGGATCCTTGGATATTTTGCAGAATTACCTTTATTTGCGCCAGATACTTGTTTTATTTACTGTTAGTTCCTTTAGTGCTAATCGGTACATCAATCTTTTTGCTCCTTTTTTGGGCATCCATGTGTCACTTATTTTCATGAATTGCCATCACTTTACTAGATTTCGAAAACGTCACATTTACAACATGTTTACAGTTACAACATAGATATTCGTTATTACGATCCCTACGTTGTAATAACTCCTTACTCATGAAGTATCCATTTTGCATCCAGATTTATCCATTCATGAGAAAATGCCTGATATTTAAAGTAATCACTCCAAATTTGGTTATTTAATCATTCCTAGTGAATCGAACAGTCAGGCGTGAATAACTGTGGTGCATAATTCTAAAGAAGTTTAACTTTCAGCAAGTTTTCATTAAAAAAGTCAAGCATATCTGCTAAGTTGTGAAGTAATCATTCTAAAATAAGTCTTACAGTAAATCCCCGGCCAGTCAATTATTTGCAACCAGTCAGTCCCAAATCAGAAACCCTTCTTGAATCAGGCAAGCAGTCATTCTGAAATCACTCCGCTACTGTCAGTCCAGGATTCATATTATGTTTCTAAAGTGCCAGACTCCGCATCTGTTCCTCAGTCAGTCTTGAAGCAACAGCCATAATCAGTGTTTGAAAGAAATTGAAATTTGAATTTTTTATGGCGACTGGAAATATAAAAATATGCTAACCCTTTTCACCCTCTGATCCAGAAAGCTCAAGAGTGGCTTTTCATTAGCGTCAGGCACAAATCTGCTCATTCTTCTTTCTGCAAGGGCTTCTTGCTCACTGAGCAGCGCAAGGCACTGACTAGCTGACAGGGAGAATGAATACGCCGCATGATGTAAATTTCAAAATGACATGTGGATGTAGATACCCTTATGGGATATCTATAAGAACAAAGTATAAACATCTTTACTTATTGCATTTATTTTATGATAGAGAAAGCATTAAATTTTCAGTTTCTTGATACTTTAAGGAAGGTCTTATGTGAAAAAGATATTTAAAAACAGAGATAGGTTTGGATGATTGTCTTTGTTGTAAATCTCATAATCAGTAAACTAGTCACTGGCATTAGATAGCTTGCGATCATGTTTTCTTACTCTTCTGAAAGGTTTTGATGCTTTCTCTAATTATCTATTTTACATCCGTTTCTCTGGATTTATCCTAAACCAGTAACTATTCCTGAACTGGAGCCTTTAGATAAGGATAAGTTTGTAGGAGCATGGTTCTAAATAATAGAAATTAGAGTGCTCTCTCTCTCTCTCTCTCTCTCTCTCCTCTCTCTCTCTCTCTCTCTCACTCTGAGAAATCGTACCCGCGACAACCCTCATTTAGATTTCTTCAGTGTCAACTTGGTTTTTGGAATTCTTGCGAGATTTCCACGAAATCTCATTCGCCCTTAAAAGATAGTTGAAGATAGAGAGAGAGAGAGAGAGAGAGAGAGAGAGAGAGAGAGAGAGAGAGAGAGAGAGCGTATCATTTGAAACTCATCGACTTTGCATTATAATCTGGCTGTGAGGAATGTCGTTCCGCACTGCGCGATAGTTTAGCGTCCTTCCGCGCCAGACGATAATTTAGCGATAAGAAGTACCGCTTGGACGTCTGCGAACAGGACCTCAAATTAGATCACTGCGTCCCTGCATTTCCTTTATTGAACATTATGGGAAGCACTTTGGAAATAACCCGCTGTAGTTTCTTTTCCTCACGTAGGAAGGGCAGGTAGGATGTTAATAGCTCAGAGAGAGAGAGAGAGAGAGAGAGAGAGAGAGAGAGAGAATTGTAAGCGTCACAGACATGAGGAAAAAAAAACAGAGAGAGATGGAATATCTAGACAACTATGTCTTATTTTAAAACTTCCAAACCACAACAATAAAAAAAGAAGAGCAAACTACACAACTTTATAAATATCGCAAAAAAATCTAGTTTAGGCTAATGGACATTATTCAACCAAAGGGAATGATAGCAAGTAATATATATATATATATATATATATATATATATATAATATATATATATATATATATATATATATATATATATCGTTCAAAAAATTTTTGAACGATGAATTTTAAGCAATTTAATTATACAGATGAAATATACATTATAATCCGAAGACATGAAATCATATTTCAATTACTGTTAACACAATATACAGTATACATTAAATGCTCAAATATTATTCCTTGATAAAATATCAAAACCGATAAATGAAACTCGAAAATGCCGCAATTATATAATATATATATATATATATATATATATATATATATATATATATATATATATATATATATATATATATATATAGTATATAATTGGCGGCATTTTCAAGTTTCATTTATCGGTTTTGATATTTTATCAAGGAATATTATTTGAGCATTTAATGTATACTGTATATTGTGTTAACAGTTATTGAAATATGATTTCATGACTTCGGATCATAATGTATATTTCATCTGTTTAATTAAATTGCTTAAAATTCATCGTTCAAAAATTTTTATCTTATTCTCGCAACTCTCTCTCATGCTTATTCCCGACACCTTTTATTCTGCCAGTCCTACACTTGTAGAGTGGGCCCTTTTTCTTGGGCCTTTAAACTCAGTTGCCTAATACCTCCAAATCGCTAACCTTACCACTTTCTAGGCTCACTTCCTTTTCTTCTACAATCCCAACCCTCTACGCTCAGTTTGTAAGGTGTGGGAGTCGTGCCGTTTGATGGAAATAAACATCAAATAAATAATTTCATAGAAGGTTGGTTAGAATAACCTCCAAGATGAAAATGAATGTTTTATTGTTCTATAACTGGCATTTGGTATTCAATTTGTACACGAAGTGCCGGTTTTGATGAACGTACTGTTTTCCATAAAGAAATGTGATTTCAGTTCCATGACCGGAGATTGACGTTAAGTATATCTTAGTTTAACCAGACCACTGAGCTGATTAACAGCTCTCCTATGGCTACCCCGAAGGATTAAATATTATTACGTGGCTATAGAAACCAACTGGTTACTTAGCAACGGGACCCTCAACTTATTGTGGGATTTGAACCTCATTGAGAAATGAATTTCTATGACCAGAAATAAATTCCTCTGACTCCTTATTAGCAGAGTGGGGAATCAAACCCGGACCATGAGATCGGTAGTCGAACATGTAACTGACTCGTCCAACGAGGACCTGACCGGAAAATGAAAGTTACAGATTTTTCAGGAGCGCTATGACCAGATAGCAACCTTTCAGTTCTTTATAATATATATATATATATATATATATATATATATATATATCTATATATATATATATATATATATATATATATATATATATATATATATATATATATATATATATATATATATATATATATATATATATAAAGGGAGCCCATAAAAACACCAAAGTATATAGAGAGAAATACTATATTTCAGAGACTGTTGTCTCCCTCTTCAGGCAGATGAATGAGAAAAGTTACAGAAAAGGTGGTATTTATACCAAGAGGTCCATCCACAGGTAAGCCAATTTAGGTCACTCCCACTGATAATCTTCCTTTAATCTTCTTAAGCATCGATTGAATGAAATCCTGGTCGATGACATCTGAGTCCCATGCTCCTTTTGAGATATTCATTACCTGCCTCTCTTTTATCAAGGCCGATTCTATCATTTGACTCTTGTACCAGCAGTTGCTACTATAAATTATACATGACAAATTCCAGTTTATACTATGGTTATGTTAATTTATATGGTTGAAAATAGGTGAGTTCTGTTGTCGATACCTAACTGACCGTTTGTGCTGTATTAATCTTGGGTGAAGTAATTTTCCTGTAAATCCGATGTAAGATTGTTCACAGTCCAGGCATGGGATTTACAAACAGTGCAGTAATGAAATACTTGCTGGCCAGTTTGAGCTGTTGAGATTGGTGCTCGATACGATGGCTTCTCGAGGGGACAATAAAACCTCCATATGGGCTTCTTATCTTTGCACTGCTGGAAGGAATGACTCAGTCTTGAAACTCGAAGAGTGGGTTCCTACTTGAAAATACTTGCAGACGTTTCTTCTCTGAAAAGGTTTCCTCATCATCAGGATCTTTTTCTCTCTCTCTCCGACTACGAACTTTACTTTCTTGTTTCCGTTCCCACTCACGTGTGAGTCCTCTACCCTCTCTCTTACTCTTCATCTCTTCCTTCTTCTCTTCTCTCCCTTTTTTTTACTTCCTCAAAGTCCTGTATATATACGTCAATCTCGGGGCGGGGCTGAAAAGGTGGAGGTAATCAGCGAATGCTTCCATCCCAAGAACTTTTCAGAGGACTCTGGACAAAATGTTCTGTTATGTCCAAAGCGTTTTGTCGCTAGAAAAGACCATGTGCTGGAGTTTGACAATCATGAGAGGAGACACACCAAAAACACGTGTGGGAATACCTCCTTGCTGCAGACCTACTTGAAAAAGATGCATTTCCCTTTCCTTCAAAATATGTTTCTTCACTATAAAGCAATTACCATGGCACCCAGGTGTCTTTGAATACAAACAACCAAGGCATTAAAACTATGTTATAATTATTTACAGAAGTAAAGATAAATATATTTTTAAATATTGATATCGTACATTAATGAATAAATAATCCATATATATTATTGACATATAGTTTAATGAACAAATTATTCTCATATATTAGCTTAAAATAAAATAAAAAAATAATCTTTATGACATTTTATATATATATATATATATATATATATATATATATATCCGATATATATCATATATATATATATATATATATATATATATATATATAGATATATATATATATATATGTATTACTATATTACTATATTGCTACTTTCAAAACACATATATCCCCTCTTTGACTGTATAAAATGTTATATATAGCATTTTGCAACATTTTTCAGATTCCTTAGCTGGCTTAGAGTTAGGATGTCTTAAAATGTGTGTTCAGATTTCGCATAACATAATGTAAAAGTATATAACGTAGAATGTAAAGCGAGAGAGAGAGAGAGATTATCTTTGTCCATTCAATGCTAGAGTTGTTTTTCAAAACCTGTCAACACGTTTGATTAGAGATCTCCGTTGTGCTTTGGATTTCTGTCACCGCTTCTGATATTGGACTTTTGCTTCGATTGAATATCTAATACTTACTGAATGGTCACTCGTGAATTTCAGATTTGATATTTCTTAGAGTTATTTAGTATTATTTAGTGCTTTTTGTGGAATCTGAACAAACATTGTATAAGTGTGTAACGGCGCCTATTTTTGTGAAATATTGTGAATTGGTGAATTTTTTGAACAAGCTTCAGTAGAAAGAAAGAAATTGGTATACCAAGGTAAAGTGTGTTATATTTTTTATTAGTTGCAACTAATAACAAATAGTTACAATGGTTTGAGTGAAACGATTCCAATCTTTACACATTGCAAATTTTTATGCTTTTGTGTTTGTTTCATTTGAAGTGATTTTTTGTGTGTGCATTTATTCATTTTTTCTTATTGAAGTGTGTGTTTTTATTTTATATTTTGTGTGATTGGTACTTTTTACAATTTTGGTATTTTCCACATTTTTCTGTGTTTTCATTTGCATTCACAATTTAATTAACTTAGTTATTTTCATTACTTAATCGGTGCATATTTAATTGAATTCTACACTTGTGAATTAATTTGCATTTACTTAGGATTCTTTTAAAGTTTTATTGTTGTTTAGTACTTTTGAATTATTTTCCAAATTTCAAATATTGCCTAACACTTTTGAATTTTGATTGAATTAATTTTCTTGAATTTTGTGATAAATTAATTTTGATTTAATTTTACGTAATTAATTCAAGAATTAATTAAACTTTACTTTATTTTTAAGCAACAGTAATTTTCCCTGAGATTGTGAATTTCACTTATAATTCTGAGTTTAATAATAAATTTTTGTATTTAAAATTTTTACTTTTCTTTTCACCAGTATTTGTATAATTATGATTAGTTTTGGTAGAAATATAGAGTGGTAATTAGGCTGTTTTCCTTCAATTTACTCGAAGACTTAGAACCAGGGAAGTACTTAGACTTCTGAAATTAGAGAAATACTTAGAATTTTAAAGTTGTTGATGGAGTGATGCCCTTTAATTAATTCAATTACTTACAAGATTACCTCACACCTGTTTTGATGAACTTAGTCTGATTTTCTGCAATACTGGTAAGTTGTTTAAGGAATCACTGTTGTCTTTAGAGTATTCAGTCGTCTAGTACCTGTGATGAAGGATCAGGTGTCTGGCTGTTGTGAGGTAATAATTAATGAAAGGTATATATATATATATATATATATATATATATATATATATATATATATATATATATGTTCAGGATTTTAAGCTAGAACCAAGGTAATGTGAGATGTGAATCGTTTTTCCTCTTGTCTGTATTCCACTTTCATTCTTCCAAGGCGACTTTCCCCCCTTCTTTGTTCAGCTTCTCACTCCCCAATATTGGTTCAATGCTGTGATTACTTCCCTTGTGAGGCTAGTAAATATCCCCTCTAGTTAATTCAAGCAACGGAATGGTAATTTCTGTATAAGCTCCCAGTCGTTTCATGCCCCTTGAGTGAGTTGTAATATTTTATGCTAAGAGCAAGTAGTGTGTAATGTTTCCTACGTGTTCCTCGCCTTTGGAATAAGGCTTG
>NC_061107.1:57354859-57382385 GCF_015104395.2 Macrobrachium nipponense | reverse complement strand
CAAGCCTTATTCCAAAGGTTTCCAAATTTCTCCCAAGATCAGGTTCGGTGTTTGTCCGCAAAGAGATGCATTCTAGCATCAGTACTAAGGCGAGGAAACACGTAGGAAAACATTACACACTACTTTCTCTTAGCATAAAAATATTACAACTCACTCAAGGGGCATGAAAACGACTGGAGCTTATACAGAAATTACCATTCCGTTGCTTGAATCAACTAGAGGGGATATTTTACTAGCCCTCACAAGAAGTAATCACAGCATTGAACCAAATGGGGATTGAGTGAGAAGCTGAACAAAGAAGTGGGGGAAAGTCGCCTTGGAAGAATGAAAGTGGAATACAGACAAGAGGAAAAAACGATTCACATCTACATTACCTTTGGTTTCAGCTTAAAATCCTGAACAATATATATATATATATATATATATATATATATATATATATATATATATATATATATATATATATATATATATATATATATATATATATATATATATATATATATATATATATATATATATATATATATATATATATATATATATATATATATATATATATATATATATATATATATATATATATATATATATATATATATATATATATATATATATATATATATATATATATATATATATATATATATATATATATATATATATATATATATTATATATATATATATATATATATATATATATATATATATATCGAGCTACAATGTCCTTTAATATCTAATTCGCTCTTCCTCGGAATTAATATATTTTCATATATGCTTAACCGAAGAGAGGAATTTTTTCTCGATAATAGCCTGAACCAGGGCGCGAACCTATGGATCCTTTCAAACCCAGGAACGTCAGTGAAGCTTTACCTACTACACCACCGCGAGAGGCTAAAAGTTCATGTCGCCTCTCACATCATATACCTTTCGCGCGCAGGTAATTAGTGGTTTGGAGACAACATCAACCCACCTCGACTCCGGTAGTGTTTGTAGTGCTTTTGACAGACGTACCAATCTATAAGTATATCACATTCCGTGATTCATATACATATATCGAGCTACAATGTCCTTAATATCTAATTCGCTCTGAATTAATATATTTCATATATGCTTAACGAAGGGGAATTTTTTTCTCGATAATAGATTTGCCTGGACCAGGGCGCGAACCTATGGATCCTTTCACCCAGGAACGCAGAAGCTTTACCTACTCACCACCGCGAGAGGCTAAAAGTCAGTCGCCTCACCCTCATATACCTTTCGCGCAGGGTAATTATGGTTTGGAAGACAACTCAACCCACCTCGACTCCGATAGTGTTTGTAGCTTTTGACAGACGTAGCAATCTATAAGTCTATCACATTTCCGTGATTCATATACATATATCGAGCTACAAGTGCCTCTATCTAATTCGCTCTATCATCCGGTATTACTATATCATACTATGATTAACCCGACGGGGTAACTCCCGATATAGATTTGCCATGGACCAGGGCGCGAACTAATTGGATCCTTTCAAACCCAGGAACGTCAGTGAAGCTTACCTACTACTTTACCACGCGAGAGGCTAAAAGTCATGTCGCCTCTCACCCTCATATACCTTTCGCGCGCAGGTAATTAGTGGTTTGGAGACAACATCAACCCACCTCGACTCCGTAGTGTTTGTAGTGCTTTTGACAGCACGTAGCCAATCTATAAGTCATATCACATTTCCGTGATTCATATACATATATCGAGCTACAATGTCCTTTAATATCTAATTCGCTCTACCTCGGAATTGATATATTTTCATATATGCTTAACCGAAGGGGTTTTTTTTAATTTTTTTTCTCGATAATGATTTGCCTGGAACCAGGGCGCGAACCTATGGATCCTTTCAAACCCAGGAACGTCAGTGAAGCTTTACCTACTACACCACCGCGAGAGGCTAAAAGTTCATGTCGCCTCTCACCCTCATATACCTTTCGCGCGCAGGTAATTAGTGGTTTGGAGACAACATCAACCACCTCGACTCCGGTAGTGTTTGTAGTGCTTTTGACAGCACGTAGCCAATCTATAAGTCATATCACATTTCACATTTCCGTGATTCATACTACTATATCGAGCTACATGTCCTTTAATAATCTAATTCGCTCTACCTCGGAATTAATATATTTTCATATATGCTTAACCGAAGGGTTTGAAAGGATCCATAGGTTCGCGCCCTGGTCCAGGCAAATCTATTATCGAGAAAAAATTCCCCTTCGGTTAAGCATATATGAAAATATATTAATTCCGAGGTAGAGCGAATTAGATATTAAAGGACATTGTAGCTCGATATATGTATAGAATCACGGAAATGTGATTATGACTTATAGATTGGCTACGTGCTGTCAAAAGCACTACAAAACATACCGGAGTCGAGGTGGGTTGATGTTGTCTCCAAACCACTAATTACCTGCGCGCGAAAGGTATATGGGGAGGGTGAGAGGCGACATGAACTTTTAGCCTCTCGCGGTGGTGGTGAGTAGGTAAAGCTTCACTGACGTTCCTGGGTTTGAAAGGATCCATAGGTTCGTGCCCTGGTCCAGGCAAATCTATTATCGAGAAAAAATTCCCCTTCGGTTAAGCATATATGAAAATATATTAATTCCGAGGTAGAGCGAATTAGATATTAAAGGACATTGTAGCTCGATATATGTATATGAATCACGGAAATGTGATATGACTTATAGATTGGCTACGTGCTGTCAAAAGCACTACAAACACTACCGGAGTCGAGGTGGGTTGATGTTGTCTCCAAACCACTAATTACTGCGCGCGAAAGGTATATGAGGGTGAGAGGCGACATGAACTTTTAGCCTCTCGCGGTGGTGTAGTAGGTAAAGCTTCACTGACGTTCCTGGGTTTGAAAGGATCCATAGGTTCGCGCCCTGGTCCAGCAAATCTATTATCGAGAAAAAAATTCCCCCTTCGGTTAAGCATATATGAAAATATATTAATTCCGAGGTAGAGTGAATTAGATATTAAAGGACATTGGAGCTCGATATATGTATATGAATCACGGAAATGTGATATGACTTATATATATATTATATAATATATATATATATATATATATATATTATATATATATATATACCTTTCATTAATTATTACCTCACAACAGCCAGACACCTGATCCTTCATCACAGGTACTAGACGACTGAATACTCTAAAGGCAAAAGTGATTCCTTAAACACTTACCAGTATTGCAGAAAATCAGACTAAGTTCATCAAAACAGGTGAGGTAGTCTTGTAAGTAATTGAATTAATTAAAGGGCATCACTCCATCAACAACTTTAAAATTCTAAGTATTTCTCTAATTTCAGAAGTCTAAGTTACTTCCCTGGTTCTAAGTCACTTCAAGTAAATTGAAGGAAAACAGCCTAATTACCACTCTATATTTCTACCAAAACTAATCATAATTATACAAATACTGGTGAAAAGAAAAGTAAGACTTTTAAATACAAAAATTTATTATTAAACTCAGAATTATAAGTGAAATTCACAATCTCAGGGAAAATTTACTGTTGCTTAAAAAACAAAGTAAAGTTTAATTAATTCTTGAATTAATTAAGTAAAATTAAATCAAAATTAATTTATCACAAAATTCAAGAAAATTAATTCAATCAAAATTCAAAAGTGTTAGGCAATATTTAAAATTTGGAAAATAATTCAAAAGTACTAAACTACAATAAAACTTTAAAAGAATCCTAAGTAAATGCAAAATTAATTCACAAGTGTAGAATTCAATTAAATATGCAACGATTAAGTAATGAAAATAACTAAGTTATTAAATTGTGAATGCAAATGAAAACACAGAAAAATGTGGAAAATACCAAAATTGTAAAAAGCACTAATCACACAAAATATAAAATACACACATTCAATAAGAAAAAATGAATAAAGGCACACACAAAAAATCACTTCAAATGAAACAAACACAAAAGCATAAAAATTTGCAATGTGTAAAGATTGGAATCGTTTCACTCTCAAACCATTGTAACTATTTGTTATTAGTTGCAACTAATAAAAATTATAACACACTTTACCTTGGTATACCAATTTCTTTCTTTTCTACTGAAGCTTGCTCAAAAAATTCACCAATTCACAATATTTCACAAAATAGGCGCCGTTACACATTTGTACAATGTTTTTTCAGATTCCACAAAAAGCACTAAATACTAATAACTCTAAGAAATATCAAATCTGAAATTCACGAGTGACCATTCAGTAAGTATTAGATATTTATGTTACTTTGGAATCAAAACTGCCATGAGAGAGAGAGAGAGAGAGAGAGAGAGAGAGAGAGAGAGAGAGAGAGAGAGATGTAAATGCTTTGAGGATTTAAGCCTGAATGAATGCTTTCTTCCTTACAGAAACTGGACAGTGGATCTAGCACAAAACGTTTTGGGCATGCGAAAGATGATGTAATCTTTCTCGAACCTTATAATATGACTTAACTTTACAGAAAAATCATGAAATCTGCATGTGGTTATCGACAAAGACGTTAGCGTACGAAACGAGTCATGAACATATTAGCTCAACAAGACAACGTACTCGACTCAATCGAAGCAAAAGTCCATTATCAGACGCGGTGACAGAAATCCAAAGCACAAAGGAGATCTCAAATCAAACGCGTTGACAGGTTTTGAAAAACAACTCTAGCATTGAATGGACAAAGATAATCTCTCTCTCTCTCTCTCTCTTTACATTCTACGTTATATACTATTACATTATGTTATGCGAAATCTGAACACACATTTTAAGACATCCTAACTCTAAGCCAGCTAAGGAATCTGAAAAATGTTGCAAACACTATATAACATTTTAGTTTTTAACAGTCAAAGAGGGGGACATATGTGTTTTGAAAGTAGCAATATAGTATAATATATATATATATATATATATATATATATATATATATATATATTATATATATATTTTATATAAAAATGTCATAAAGATTATTTTTTATATTTATTTTAAGCTAATATAATGAGAATTATTTTGTTCATTAAACTATATGTCAATAATATATACGGATTATTTATTCATTAACCCTCCTTACGCCGACTAGACGTATTTTACGTCGACATTTTTTGTCTCCGTGTGCCGACTGGACGTATTTTGTACGTCGACTTACAAAGTTTTTTTTTAAAATTCGCGGAAAAATACTTATAGGCCTACCAGCCTAAACTTTTGAATCACGCGCCTTGGTGGATGCTGGGAGTTCACGGATCAAGGTGATGTTTTGTACATCGTTTACGCAGGCGCGCAAGCGCGAATTTCTTTATTGCCGCACTAAACAAGTATCTGTGACACATCTCGGAAATGATTTCGTCACTTTGACATAATTTTTTGTACCATTGTAAATTATCCATTACATGAAGTATTATATATGAAAATGTGCGCATTTTTATTTAGAATACAACAATAAAATACTCATGATTTTGTAGCTTTTATCAGTTTTGAGATATTTTCATATAAATAACGATAATTGCCAAAATTTCAACCTTCGGTCAACTTTGACTCTACCGAGATCGAAAAACGCAATTGTAAGCTAAAACTCTTATATTTTTGTAATATTCAATCATTTACCTTAATTTTGCAACTAATTGGAAGTCTCTAGCATAATATTTCGATTTATGGTGAATTTATGAAAAAACAAATTTTTCCTTACGTCCGCGCGGGTAACTCTTCCGAAAAAAATCATACATGCGATTGTGGTAATGTTTGCACCATTTTTAAATTAGCCGTTATATAAAGTATAATGTTTTATATATGGAAATGTGCGCAATTTCATGCACAATACAACTAAAAACAACACCATGGTTTGTAGCTTTTATCAGTTTTGAGATATTTTTATATAAATACGATAATTGCCAAAAATTTCAACCTTCGGTCAAAAGGAAGGTAATTTGACTCTACCGAAATGGTCGAAAAAACGCAATTGTAAGCTAAAACGCTTATATTCTAGTAATATTCAAGCATTTACCTTCCTTTTGCAACAAATTGGAAGTCTCTAGCACAATATTCGATTTATGGTGAATTTATGAAAAAAATAACATTTTCTTTACGTCCGCGCGGTAACTCTTCCGAAAAAATTATACGTGCGATTGTGGTAATGTTTGCACCATTTTAAATTAGCCGTTACATAAAGTTTTATATATGAAAATGTGCGCAATTTTCATGTAGAATACAACTAAAAATAATTGAAGGTTGTAGCTTTTCTCATTTTCGAAATATTTGCATATAAATAACGAATAAATAGAAAAAAAACAACGTTCGGTCAACTTTGACTCTTCCGAAATGGTCGAAAAACGCAATTGTAAGCTAAAACTCTTACAGTCTAGTAATATTCAGTCATTTATCTTCATCTTGAAACAAATTCGAAGTCTCTAGCAAAATATTTAGATTTATGGTGAATTAAAAAAAATCTTTTCCTTCCCTCCGCCAGCGATTCTCCGCCACAAATCTCCGAAATGCATACGTCCCATTCTCGGAATATTTGCTCCGTTTCATATTAGGCATTTCATAGAGTTTTATATATGAAAATATGCGCAATTTCATTTAAAATAAAACTAAAAATATTTGAAGGTTGTAGCTTTTCTTATTTCCGAAATAATTGCATATAAAAAATATATATATATAAAAATTTGACATTCGGTCAACTTTATCTCGTCAGATATGGTCGAAAACTGCAATTTTAAGCTAATAACTCTTACAGTATAGTAATATTCAATCATTTGTCTTCATTTTGAAAGAAATTGGAAGCCTCTAGGACAATATTTAGATTTATGGTGAATTTGAAAAAAATATTTGTTTACGTCCGCGCGTTACGAATTCATGTGTTATTTTGTGATAATATTTTCTCTGTGTTGCTTTTATCGTTTTACAATGTGTTATATACCAAAATGATCGCAATTTAGTGTACATTACAACGAAAAAAAGTAACTTGTACCTTTAACCGTTTTGCGCACAGCGCGATTTGAATACAATTATATATGAAATTTCGTTTTTGTGCTATCATATATCGCATTATTTATATATGATAATGATAATTTTTTTTTCATTTCTGATGGTTGCATACTAAACTTCAGCCAATGACAAAAAAATGAGCCAAAATGAACTCTTAATCTTGAAAACTAAGCGCGCTGTGATTTTTTGAAAAAAAATATTTTTTCCGCTTCCGCGCTCACTCTGAAACACCTCCTGCACACAGGAGCAATTTTTTTTTTTCCTTTTACCGCTTCGGCGTAAGAGGGTTAATGTACGATATCAATATTTAAAAATATATTTATCTTTACTTCTGTAAATAATTATAACATAGTTTTAATACCTTGGTTTGTTTGTATTCAAAGACACCTGGTGTCATGGTAATTGGTTTATAGTGAAGAAACATGATTTTGCAAGGAAAGGGAAATGATCTTTTTGTTTTCAAGTAGGTCTGCAGCAAGGATGTATTCCCACACGTGTTTTTGGTGTGTCTCCTCTCATGATTGTCAAAATTCCAGCACATGGTCTTTTTCTAGCGACAAACGCTTTGGACATAACAGAACATTTTGTCCAGTGTCCTCTGAAAAGGACGTTCTTGGGATGGAAGCATTCGCTGATTACCTCCACCTTTTCAGCCCCGCCCCGAGATTGAATTATATATACAGGACTCTGAGGTAAAAAAAAGGTAGAGAGAAGAAGGAAGAGATGAAGAGTAAAGAGAGAGGGTAGAGGACTCACACGTGAGTGGGAACGGAAACAAGAAAGTAAAGTTCGTAATCAGAGAGAGAGAGAGAAAAAGATCCTGATGATGAGGAAACCTTTTCAGAGAAGAAAACGTCTGCAAGTATTTTCAAGTAGGAACCGCTCTTCGTTTCAAGTACTGAGTCATTCCTTCCAGCAGTGCAAAGATAAGAAGCCCATATGGAGGTTTACTGTCCCCTTTCTCGAGAAGCCCATCGTATCGAGCACCAATCTCAACAGCTCAAACTGGCCAGCAAGTATTTCATTACTGCACTGTTTGTAATCCCATGCCTGGACTGTGACAATCTTACATCGGATTTAACAGGAAATTACTTCCCCCAAGATTAATACAGCACAAATGGTCAGTTAGGTATGGACAACAGAACTCAGCTATTTTCAACCATATAATTAACATAACCATAGTTATAACTGGATTGTCATGTATAATTTATAGTAGCAACTGCCGTACAGAGTCAAATGATAGAATCGGCCTTGATAAAAGAGAGGCAGGTAATGAATATTCAAAAGGAGCATGGGACTCAGATGTCATCGACCAGGATTTCATTCAACCGATGCTTAAGAAGATTAAAGGAAGATTATCAGTGGGAGTGACCTAAAATTGGCTTACCTGATGGACCTCTTGGTATAAATACCACCTTTTCTGTAACTTTTCTCATTCATCTGCCTGAAGAGGGAGACAACAGTCTCTGAAATATAGTATTTCTCTATATACTTTGGTGTTTTTTATGGGCTCCCCCCTTTATATATATATATATATATATATATATATATATATATATATATATATATATATACTATATATGCATATATATATATATATATATATATATATATATATATATATATATATATATATATATATATATATATAAAGAACTGAAAGGTTGCTATCTGGTCATAGCGCTCCTGAAAAATCTGTAACTTTCATTTTCCGGTCAGGTCCTCGTTGGACGAGTCAGTTACATGTTCGACTACCGATCTCATGGTCCGGGTTTTGATTCACACTCTGCTAATAAAGGAGTCAGAGGAATTTATTTCTCTGGTCATAGAAATTCATTTCTCAATGAGGTTCGATCCCATCAATAAGTTGTGGGTCCCGTTGCTAAGTAACCATTGGTTTTCTATAGCCACGTAATAATATTTAATCCTTCGGGGCAGCCATGGAGGCAGCTGTTAATCAGCTCATGGTCTGGTTAAACTAAGATATACTTAACGTCAATCTCCGGTCATGGAACTGAAATCACATTTCTTTATGGAAAACAGTACGTTCATCAAACCGGCACTTCGTGTACAAATTGAATACCAAATGCCAGTTATAGAACAATAAAACATTCATTTTCATCTTGGAGGTTATTCTAACCAACCTTCTATGAATTATTTATTTGATGTTTATTTCCATCAAACGGCATGACTCCCACACCTTACAAACTGAGCGTAGAGGGTTGGGATTGTAGAAGAAAAGGAAGTGAGCCTAGGCAAGTGAGTAGAGAGTGGTAAGGTTAACGATTTGGAGGAATTAGGCAACTGAGTTTAAAGGCCCAAGGAAAGGGAGGGCCCCAGAAGTGTAGAAGTGTAGAAGTGTAGGGCTTGGAGAATAAAAGGTGTCGGGAATAAGCATGAGAGAGAGTGGCGAGAATAAGATAAAATTTTTTGAACGATGAATTTTAAGCAATTTAATTATACAGATGAAATATACATTATGATTCCGAAGTCATGAAATCATATTTCAATAACTGTTTAACACAATATACAGTTACATTAAATGCTCAAATAATATTCCTTGATAAACTATTAAAAACGAGAAATGAAACTCGAAAATGCCGCAATTATATTAATATATATATATTATATATATATATATATATATATATATATATATAAATATATATATATATCTTACTTGTTATCGAGTCCCTTTGGTTGAATATGTCCATTGGCCAAACCTAAACTGAATTTTTTTTTTGCGATATTTATAAAGTTATGTAGTTTGCTCTTCTTTTTTTATTGTTGTGGTTTGGAACTTTTAAAATAAGACATGGTTGTTTAGATGTTCCATCTCTCTCTGTTTTTCTTCCTCATGTCTGTAACGCTTACATTTCTCTCTCTCTCTCTCTCTCTCTCTCTCTCTCTCTCTCTCTTCTCTCTCTCTGAGCTATTAACATCCTACCTGCCCTTCCTACGTGAGGAAAAGAAACTACAGCGGTTATCAAAGTGCTTCCCATAATGTTCAATAAAGGAAATGCCAGGGACGCAGTGATCTAATTTGAGGTCCTGTTCGCAAACGTCCAAGCGGCCCTTCTTATCGCTAAATTATCGTCTGGCGCGGAAGGACGCTAAACTATCGCGCAGTGTGGAACGACATTCCTCACGGCCAGATTATAATGCAAAGTCGATGAGTTTCAAATGATACGCCCTCTCTCTCTCTCTCTCTCTCTTCAACTATCTTTTAAGGGCGAATGAGATTTCGTGGAAATCTCGCAAGAATTCCAAAAACCAAGTTGACACTGACGAAATCTAAATGAGGGTTGTCGCGGGTACTTTTCTCAGAGAGAGAGAGAGAGAGAGAGAGAGAGAGAGAGAGAGAGAGAGAGAGAGCACTCTGATTTCTATTATTTAGAACCATGCTCCTACAAACTTATCCTTATCTAAAGGCTCCAGTTCAGGAATAGTTACTGGTTTAGGATAAATCCAGAGAAACGGATGTAAAATAGATAATTAGAGAAAGCATCAAAACCTTTCAGAAGAGTAAGAAAACATGATCCCAAGCTATCTAATGCCAGTGACTAGTTTACTGATTATGAGATTTACAACAAAGACAATCATCCAAACCTATCTCTGTTTTTAAATATCTTTTTCACATAAGACCTTCCTTAAAGTATCAAGAAACTGAAAATTTAATGCTTTTCTCTATCATAAAATAAATGCAATAAGTAAAAATGTTTATACTTTGTTCTTATAGATATCCCATAAGGGTATCTACATCCACATGTCCTTTTGAAATTTACATCATGCGGCGTATTCATTCTCCCTGTCAGCTAGTCATTGCCTTGCGCTGCTCAATGAGCAAGAAGCCCTTGCAGAAAGAAGAATGAGCAGATTTGTGCCTGACGCTAATGAAAAGCCACTCTTGAGCTTTCTGGATCAGAGGGTGAAAAGGGTTAGCATATTTTATATTTCCAGTCGCCATAAAAAATTCAAAACAATTTCTTTCAAACACTGATTATGGCAGTTGCTTCAAGACTGACTGAGAACAGATGCGGAGTCTGGCACTTTAGAAAAACATAATATGAATCCTGGACTGACAGTAGCTCTCCTACCGAGTGATTTCGGAATGGCTGCTTGCTGATTCAAGAAGGGTTTCTGATTTGGGACTGACTGGTTGCAAATAATTGACTGGCCGGGGATTTACTGTAAGACTGATTTTAGAATGATTACTTCACAACTTAGCAGATATGCTTGACTTTTTTAATGAAAACTTGCTGAAAGTTAAACTTCTTTAGAATTATGCACCACAGTTATTCACGCCTGACTGTTCGATTCACTAGGAATGATTAAATAACCAAATTTGGAGTGATTACTTTAAATATCAGGCATTTTCTCATGAATGGATAAATCTGGATGCAAAATGGATACTTCAATGAGTAAGGAGTTATTACAACGTATATGTTGTACTAGTAAACATGTGTAAATGTGACGTTTTCGAAATCTAGTAAAGTGATGGCAATTCATGAAAATAAGTGACACATGGATGCCCAAAAAAGGAGCAAAAAGATTGATGTACCGATTAGCACTAAAGGAACTAACAGTAATTAAAACAAGTATCTGGCGCAAATAAAGGTAATTCTGCAAAATATCCAAGGATCCATATCAAACAGAGCTAACGGCAAACATGAAAAGGTACTTTACAACGTCAAAAGATCTCGGATGCGTTAATACTGGCACCTAAATATGCTAATTGTACCCAGAAAAAAAAAGAACAAAAACTCTTGTTTGACGTGGACACTTGAAGTATCAGCTTTCATTGGATTACAAAACATACTGGCTGCTCGAGAAGCAAGAGTCTGTGGGGGCACAATGATGCCTTATCAACGACGACTCACAAAGACAGCATAGGAACTTGTGATGGGACTTTCACTATCAGTTCATATTCTCTCCCATTCCTTAGCGGATCTCTTCATAATTTTTCACATAAAATTATTCCTCTCCATCCAGTATTATTCTTACGTTTTTTATTCATAAGTGTTTCTTTCTTTTATCAATTACAATTCTACGAGTACTCAGCACAATTTGTGAAAATTTAACCACATTTCATCGAATGATTTTGTTTAGAGAAGAATGACGTGAATGCCAGGATATCAAACATCCTATAGTGTCAATAACCATGGGGGCAAGGAGGTGGGAATCAGGATGTGAGCGTGAGAGTTGACTACTCGATATTTCACTTATCAATGATCCTTGGGGAACGAAGACGAGCAATTTGACACTCGTCCCCTAAAGTGGAACACTGAAGCTTGGGGTTCAATTATTCGATAGCAGTCAACATCTAGGCTAGGGGTATGTGAGGGTTACTGAATGACGCCACATTCGGAGGACCCTGGAGTTCAATTATTCTTAGTAATGCAATGAGGAACATGTTCCTTTTTCTAAGCAGTGGCCAAAACTCATTGTTACGTTGTTATTAAAAATATATTACTTCCGGAAGCTTGACCTTCCCCTCATTTATTTATTTATTTATTTATTTATTTATTTATTTATTTATTTTGTCTTCGTCAGGAATGGGACAGAGTAAAGCATTAGCTTATCTGTACCTACGCGTAAAACAAAATGGCTACAAGGTCGAAATCTGAGGCCTGTGTCAAAAAGTAGATGAAAGGATAATTCAGCCTTCAAATACTTCTAGAAGGTCAGCCCTTCACATAATTACTTTAAATACACGTAATCCATACACATTTGTAGCAAGTTTCATTTATACGAATCTCTTTACGAGGCATTTTTATAAATAAATATACTATCATCTGGGGTACCCTTTACATATCTTCGTATGCTACTCATTGTACCCTTAACATCTCTTTTACAACGGGCATGGATCACAAACAGTTCTTTCCAACAGCTTTAATTCCTCCTTGACCCTCGTCAATGCCAGGACGAATCGACTCGACAGTACCTTCAAACGAAAACAGTTCTGCCTCTAATAACAACAACCTTCTGTTCTATCATTTGACAAAAGCCGTTACTGTCTTTCATTTCATCTGACGAATTTGCTCCACTTCACTTGCTCAGCCTTTTATTTGTCAGTCACCAGTAAAATTATGCAATACGACCCTCAAAAATACCCTCTTTAACTTCCACTTGGAGTCATTTATATTGGTTACAAAGGGTGCACATAAATCTCGGCTCATATTTTCATTTTAATGAAGCTATTTGGGACAGACTGATAACTTCGTAAATGTGGATCATCAAATCCGTTATTAACTTTAGAGTACTCCACGTCATTTTTTGTTTCAACCTGGCGACAACGCTACAAATATGAAAAATACTAAACGTTCACCTCAGTGTCACTTTGCTAAATACATTCGTAATCAAATTCCTATTTTCTTTCTGCGAAGAAAAAACACAGCTCTTACCCAATGAAAATATAATGCCTTCTTAGTCTAATGAGAAAAACTAGAATAAGTCATGCAAAAAATCTAGAATCACCTATCCGTTCGAGGAACATGATTACAGGAGGACCAGGATACCTGTGAAGTAGTCTGTGATAAGGTAAAGCAAAGAGAAGATGTCTACTTATAGAAGCTATAAACGCTATCAGGTCCAATATGAAAGCCACCTCTTTTGGTCCATCCCATTGATAAGATAAAATGTATCGTGAGAAACAAAAACTAAATGTTCTGAGAATTCCACAGGTAACACGAAATGCATTATGGGAGGGAGTTGAAGAGTAACCTCTCACAGCCATTAGCGTCTCTAGCACGAAATTGAGAGGTCAATGACGTCAAGAGGGAATCAAGAAATCGAATGAATATAAGTGTGAGAGCGAGAGTGTCTTGTATGCCGCTAAGCAAACATGTTAGGAAGAGACTCTTAAATTTTTAATATCGTTTCCATCTTTCTGTTCCTTAAAATCTCTCATTTACTGCCAATATATATATATATATATATATATATATATATATATATATATATATAGAGAGAGAGAGAGAGAGAGAGAGAGAGAGAAAGCAAACCTCAACCAAGGCTTGTACCATTGAATGCATGAGTTTATTACACATGACCGATAAACGAACAATGCGAAAAGGATATACAAATTATATAATAATGTCCCCAGTACTAAAACTTTTATCCCGTCACAAATCTAAATCATTTTTATTGAATACTACAGCTTTTAAGGCAATTAAACAAAATCAACTCTTAGCAGACGTCTACCAAAGGTTAATGGTTAGAAGTCCTAGTGAATATGTCTACTATCTCCCAAACCTATCTGAGACCATATGTTGGCCATGCATGTCAAACAGTTTGCAACACTTATCCTATGGGTCATCATACTGTACATCTGGCTAATTCCGCTCTAGACAGCTGTCTGTATGTGTCGACACCATCCGTCTGTGCCTAATCACAAGTATCTCATCTTACAGAAAATTGTGGTAGTGAGTGCAGAAACACCACAAAATATCTTATTTCTCCTGGATAAGGTTCATATTACCTGCTTTTCAACGTACTCTAAACACCTCTGAAGTTTGAGTCCCCTATAAACGCCACATGGAAATGATGAATTTTAATATTAAACACTTTTATCAAAGATTCGCCTTCATTGCCTTCTGCTCTTACCTCTGAGCCTATTGGCCCACTTTGTCCTGCTCAAGAAGCAAATCTATCATCAACCTAGAAAACAGCCTTCAATGTCCATTTTTCCTAATGTGGTCGAAACATGTTCGAGCTGTGGTAGAATTCACTCTCCATTAAAGAAAAAAATCCATTTGTTAGGCCCTCTTAACCATACTTATCAGTCACCACTTGTACACAGGAATGTAAGTTTAGGATGATTTTAGTACCGTGATAAAAATATTCGTCCAGCAAAACAACCGATCGAATGACACATAAACTTATCAACTAGTAAACCAACACCTACTTCACCCTATCAGCCAATCATTTGACGTGCACTTCACTTATCAGCGAATAAAAAGATCCAAGCGTAACATGTAAACCAATAAAATAACACCTACTTGATCTCAGCATTCAATGTTCGGTCAGAATTTCACTAACCAGTCACACTTCACCCCTCAAAAGCATTTACTATGAAAAAAGACAAACATGACCTTAACGAAAACACAGACAAAAATTCCGGTTTCTTTCAATATTTTACAGCCATAAATACACATAATCCTGATAACTGAATCGAAAAATGAGAATGACTGAGCATCGTCGCTATCTCTTCATGTTCTTCTACCGAATGATAGCATATCTATTCAGATCAAACAGGTAAAAAATTGTGGCTACTGTAATCTCAGTTTAGAATAAGCTTCTTTTAAAAGTAAGCTATGACTTTGAAGTATCAATACAAATATAATGAAATGAAGCAGACTGCAAAAATAATGACAATTTTCCGATTTCTCAAACCCAAATAATCTACTGGGCAACAACTATAACAAATGTGGTAACATCTTTCAAGTTTATTTACAGGAAATTCTTCCTGTAATTCCATGTGGTCAAGCACAACGTACTCAAACGTAGAATAGAAACAAATATCCTTCACGGAGATTAAAATAAAAAATTAATAAATAAATACAAAGTAATAAGGCATCAAATGCATCTGACAATGTACGTACGAACTTTTAGATGTTTTAGGAACCATAATCCATTTCAACAAGAATGACTGCGAAATTTTAATTTTTTTGTTTGAAGTTCGATAGCGAAGATTATCATCGTCCATTTAATAAGAGGACTTTCCACACTGGAAAAACCTCGTCTCGCCGAGAAGGCATTCAAGGTGCTACATGAGGTATAATATGAATGGCAAATGAGAGTAAACACCCCAACCCCCAACCCTTTGGACCATCTCCACCCCTCACCCCGTCCGACAATACTCTTTCGAATACCCAGGGCTCTGAAGATCGGCGACTCATGACTTACGAGCGCCTATTTTGGCCATCAGAAGAGTATCATGGCGGGAACTGGAAGAGGAAGAGAATAGCAGATGCAAATACAGACTCATTTGACCTTTTCTTTCACTGAATGCCCTTGTTGGGGGGTGGGAGGGGTAATGTGGGGTCGAGGCGGGTCTCGGAGAGCTCTGCAGGGGAGTGAGGGGGGAAGAAATAGGGGCCCAGGAGATGGGCCCTCTCTCCATATATTACGGCTCATCTCTCCAAGAAGATCATAGACGTCAAGACGCCACAATGGCAACAGTGCGAATTCTTTTCCGACTCAAAGGAGGGATCGCGATCGTTTACTGCGACTTTGCTGCCCTGGCCGCCCGTAACGTCATGGCGGGTCCAAGCACTAGGCGATTCGAATCGCACCGAGAGATGAAACTTGGGGCCAATCGTCACTCGTCTGCTTTTACTCTTTCTCTTGTTGGTACTTAAGTTGGCGGCGGATCACCGGTCTCAGAGTTTAGTTTCTTTCGAATATACTCGCGCGTTTTTCCTTGCAGGTCACACACTAAAAAAATTTTGATAAAGGAAAGAGTAAGCAATAACATAAAACACTGTTATTTTACACTGAACACCAACATCTCGGTCACGGTTTCAGTATTTGTATAAAGAGCAAAATTGTAAACTTTTAACGGTCTGGAGAATAAGGCAATGAAACGGGAATTTTATGGAACTGATGTTTGATTTAACCTAGTCGGGTGCCCAAAGGCGTTCCCCTTTTGTCTTAGAGTTTCTGGGACATGAAAAATAAGGACATCAATGAAGTAACCATTCTGCACCTCATGATGATTAGGAAATATAAGGTACAAATAGATCATTACTAATCTTTCAGAATACCTCTTGCAGTTTTTCAATTCAATGAGAGCAGAGAGAGAGAGAGAGAGAGAGAGAGAGAGAGAGAGAGAGACTAAAAAGTCTTTACAATCGGGACCACCACTCCACTCCATCTTTGCCATATACGCCGCAGACGGATGAGCTTGCAGATATAATTCCGATGTATAAGGTCCGTCCACAGGTTATAATCAAACCACATAAATTACACACTTCCTCGGCCTTTCCTAAATGCTCACATCCACGAAAGGGGAATTATGAGAGGGAGAAAGGACGACGGAAGACGAGGGTTGGGTGAAGAAGAGGGAGGCTGGAGGTTGAACTTCCATTAAAAGAGAAGCTGATCACCATTCTCGCGATGCAACCAGGACCCTGGATGTGTGAAGACACATCTAAAGCCTCCAAAGGGATTCTATGATACGAACGTCTTTCTCTTCAACAGGGTGGTGGTTTGAACGGGGATGGTACTCACACATCCACTGTAGGTTCAGTGTAATAACCAGGTTGCATTCGTTGTTTTCGTGCTGAATTCATTAGGACTATTCTCTGCGTTTGTTAACGTCGTCTCTAAGAAGGTTATTTTAATATCGCCTCGCATTCCCACAAATTCGGTAAGTACGGGAAACGGGGTCTTCTTGCTCCATGTACCAGTCTCCTCAATATCATTGATACTGTTAACAGTTCTAATAGTAGAAACAAACAGTCATTTCTCGAATAAATTGTAAGATTATTTACATAAGTTTTTAAAAAACAAATAATACACAAAAAGTGGGCAAATGATTAGAATGTGTCATTCATAACTATATTATAAAAATCAACCAGCGACATCAATTTCAATTGGAATATTTGTGAAAATATTCTTCACATTGAATTATAAAGCGTAACCCTCAGCATGATTCTTTGTTACACAAATTGGTTTTCATGAGAATGTGAATTTTTGAGCATCATCTCCCGTTAGATCAAAACTCCTTTTGTTAAGGAACTGAAGCAACGAGCACAATAGATGCTAATACATAATTCAGTACGGAAGGCATCTGACATAAGACATCGCAACTGACAATCGTTATTCATGAAAGCGATAGTCATAATATTCATAAGCTTACTTACTGGAATATTCATTACACTTTTAGGCCTTCCCAAATGCGCAAGCTTTAGGGTTAAAGGCGGTGAGGTCATTCAGCACAAGAATTAACAGTAAATCATGGAATAGTTTCCAATAACGTAAATCTCGACAGCATTATTCTCTGAAAGAAGAAATATATCGTAGCACTCTGCAAATATTTTGTTCAAACACTTCCAGAGTTTTCATGAACTGCAAACCATGTAGTTTCCGCACTATATGGCGGACTCAAGAAACAGAAGGCTATTATAAAATTGAATTATTACCTTAAAGATGCTAAATACAATGGGAGAAATATTATCAATAGATGAGGCAAACATTAGTACTACATTGTACAGTAAGTTCCAGAAGTGAAGCGACAAATCTCAGAATTGATCGTACTTCTTTAGAAACTCATGGGGTTGCCAGTTAGTATATTTTATTCCAATTATTGTCATCCTATTTATCTGATAATACGTATCAGTGATTAACTGTATAAGCGCACAAAGTATTTCCCCAGTGAATGATCAATGTTAGTTCAGTAATTGATTGTTAAAAGAAAAAAAAAAGAATTTCCCCAAAGAAACTTGTGCGGCTTTCAAAGTGTGATATGAAGTCAGTGTTGCCAAAGTGCGGAGAAACGACCAAAATGTGCGGAGAAGATTCGAGGGGGAGTCATTGAATGCAGAGCTGAGGTCTGCACTCCTCACGGTGTGCGGCGCTGTAGGTCCGCATATATATTTGCTTTTAAAACTTTTTTTCATCAATGAAAAATGATTGAAATTATATATATTTTTGAAAGTACTAATATTTTTTTTGAAAAATAACCATTTTGTTCACTAGTCTCGAGTGTTCACGTCGCCAATATCAAATACGATCATGCGATTGTCAATTAAGACTGATTTTGACAACCAGCATATGACGTAACCCAAACGTGATGTTTTAAAATGCATTCATTCTTTAGGTCCAGCAATCTTCAATTTGCGTTTTGTAATTTCATATATATATATATATATATATATATATATATATATATATATATATATATATATATATATATATATATATATATATATATATATATATATATACATATACATAGTTTAGTAAAACATTTAATAATTTGTGAATTAATCTCAGGGTGAAGGCTGACTTACATTATTGTAAACTTAGTCATGTTTAATGAGTTTTTATTTTATTTATTTATTTATTTATTTTGAGAAAACAACTGCAAATATGCATTAGGCAATTGCATTAGTTTATAGTGATTTAACTGATTATCAACCGAATAAGTTTTCGATATAAGAATGCTAGGAAGTGGAAATTACACTACACCCATCCCGGTGCGGAGCTATAATTTCTCGATGATGTGCGGACTTTCCGGTAACCCTGGGACTCCGGCATCGCATTACAGACGACAGGCCCCACTGGCCATGTCCGGTGCTGCACCCAGACGCGATTGCAGTTGGCCATTGCCTTCAATACGTGTCTTCACACTATGCGATTGTTTCCTGCATATAAGTGCGACAGCAGTAGACTTCCACAGTTCCACTGCTTCTGGTGATCGGGTGCATTGGGTATTGAAAACATTTGAGGGATATAAATAGTGTTATTCCCGTTGCTGAATAACCACTTGTTCCATGCAACGAAAAACACCATACAATAATAATAACAATAGTGTTATTCGTAAATAAGAAAGAACTACAGGTATGGATTGCTTAAGTATAAACTACTGAGAAATGATTTACTAAATGATTTGCTGTTTTTTTCATTAAGGTTACATTTACGTTTTGATACTGAAATTATTAGAAGGTTATCGGCAGATTATTGATATAAAAAGAGGACTAAAAGCTTTTGATTTCGATATATATGATTTTTTAGAAGTTTTTATAGTTAACACTTACGTTTTACTTACATTAATTAATGAAACAGAGATATGGATTTTTTTATATCAAAATAAAAGATTTGTTTTTATATAGATATATCAGTTTTTACTTTTGATAAATAGAGATGTTTCAGCTAACACTAGTTGTTTTCATTTCTCCTTTTTAATTTCTATATGGAAAAGCAAATTTACAAGGAAAAGTCCATATTATTTCCTCTTACTTAATGGTAACTGCCAGTTGTTGTGCTGGCGAAATATCATCTCTGAATGTCGTATTTCTTTTAGCGACTGGTCATGCAGATGTGACAAGAGTTCCTCAAAGGTTGTTTTAGACATTCTGAAGTAATTGCAAAATTTATCATTATCTCTCTTCAGCTCCTCGAAAATTGTGACAAATGCACCGTACAAGTGCCTTTGTGATACAAGGGTGTACCGAGTGCATTCTAGGTTTTTCTCTTCTTTTTTCTCAAATGTAATAAATAAAGACAATTTTCTCTTCCTGTATTATGTAGTCACCACCACAGGCTGAGAGCAGACTGCGAAGCGCTTTGTCAAAAATTGGGTCCTTTGTGCGGCAGTCGGCACAAATGGTACGATTTGCGCAATTTTGTGTCGCATTTAAGATCCGGCACCACAATCGTATCTTGGTGCGACTAGAATCGCATAGTGTGAAAGGGCCCGATTCAGCAGCAGAGGGAACGAACTATTGTGCGCGACAGTACCATGTATGGCTTATCTAATCCATGGAGATGGGTAGAGATGTTTAGTGCCGGAACTACTAAAAACAATTTTAGCTGCTCCATTTATTGATGAACTGTGCTGATTGCTCGTAAAAATATTCTTGAAAAGTCTGTTGTTATTGTTAGATTGAACGTACGACTGCCTGTACTTTATGCACATTTTTCAAAGTAATATAAAGTAATTTACATTTACACTAAAGACACAAGTTAAAGTTCGGTAAAGAGACTTCGTTTCTGGGAAATTGCTTTTCTCGTTGTAACAGCCTATTAACGAACGAATAATGAGACCACAGGAGCTCGAAATGATTTTGTTTGAATTAGTATTTCTTATTAGGCTTCCATTATGCAGACGATCTAAAAAGTCACATTTGAAGTTATTTTACATGGTGTTTTGTATGCTTCGTTCATTGTTTACCTTGGTGCGTTCGTTTCAACTTTGTGCGTTCATTCTGATTGGCGTCCCGGGACGCCAGGCGGGCCGTCGCCCGCCCGTCCCGGCCCGCCAGGGGGCGGGCGCCCGCCCGCCCTCCCGGGACGCCAGGCGGCCGGCCGCCCGCGGCCGCCCGGGACTCCAGGCGGGCCGTCGCCCGCCCTCCCGGGGACGCCAGGCGGGCCTCCCCGCGCCTTCCCGGGACCCAGCGGGCCGTCGCCCGCACCGTCCCGGGACGCCAGGCGGGCCTCGCCGCCCCGTCCCCGGGTCCCGGCTCCACGAGGGCCGTCGCCCCGCCTCCTTCCCGGGGACCCTGGCGGGCCGTGGCCCGCCCTCCCTCCCGGACAGCGGCCGTCGCCCGCCTTCCCGGGACTCCAGGCGGGCCGCCGCCCGCCCGTCCCGGACGCCGCGGGCCCGGGAGCGTCCCCGCCCCGTCCCGGGACGCCTGGCGGGCCCGTCGCCGCGGCCGTCCCGGGACGCCAGGCGGGCCCCGTCGCCCGCCCTTCCCGGGACTCCAGGCGGGCCGTCGCCCGCCCAGGGCGCCAGCCGGGCCGCCGCCCGCCCGCCGTCCCGGGACGCCAGGCGGGCCGTCGCCCCGCCCTCCCGTCCCGAAACGCCAGGCGGCCGTCGCCCGCCCGTCCCGGGACCCTGGCGGGCCGTCGCCCGCCCGTCCCGGGACGCCTGGCGCCGTCGCCCGCTCCCGGGACGCCTGGCGGGCCGTCCGCCCCTCCTCCTCCCGGGACTGGCGGGCCGTCGCCCGCCCCTCCCGGGTCCCAGCCCGCCCGCCGCCCGCCCGCCCGTCCCGGGGACCCCTGCGGGCCGTCGCCCGCACCGTCCCGGGACGCCAAGGCGGGCCGTCGCCCGCGGCCGCCCGGGGACGGCCGGGCGGCCGTCGGGCCCCCCCTCCCGGTCCCGTGGCGGCCTCCGGGCCCTCCGCCCGTTCCCGGGACGCCAGGCGGGACCGTCGCCCCCGGGCCCGTCCCGGGACCGCCAGGCGGGCCCGTCCGCCCGCCCTTCCCCTGGACGCCAGGCGGGCGTCGCCCGCCCTACCCGGGCGCCAGGCGGGCCCGTCGCCCGCCCTTCCCGGGACGCCAGGCGGGGCCGTCGCCCTCCCTTCCCGGGACGCCAGGCGGGCCGTCGCCCCCCTTTCCCGGGACGCCAGGCGGGTGCCGCCCGCCCGTCCCCGGGGAACGCCAGGCGGGCCCGTCCCCGCCCGCCCGGGTCCCGGGCCAGGCGGGCCGTCGCCCTCCCGTCCCGGGACGCCAGGCGGGCCTTCGCCCGCGTCCCGGGACCCGGGCGGGCCAGTCGCCCGCGCCCGTCCCGTCCCGGACGCCAGGCGGGCCGTCGACCCGCCCTCCCGGGACGCCAGGCGGGCCGTCGCCCGCGACCGTCCCGGGACGCCAGGCGCCGTCGCCCGCCCTCCCGTCCCGGTACGCCATGCGGGCCGTCGCTGGCCCGCCGTCCCGGGACGCCACCCAGCGGGCCGTCGCCCGCCCGTCCCGGGACGCCAGGCGGGGCCGTCGCCCGCCCGCCGTCCCGGGACGCCAGGCGGGCCGTCGCCCGCCCCCGTCCCCGGGACGCCAGGCGGGCCGTCGCCCGCCCTCCCGGGACGCCCAGGCGGCCGTCGCCCGCCCGTCCGGGAGGCGCCAGGCGGGACCGTCGCCCGCCCCCCCCCCCGTCCCCGGACGCCTGGCGGGCCGTCGCCCGCCCGTCCCGGGACGCCAGGCGGGCCGTCGCCCGCCCGTCCCGGGACGCCAGGCGGGCCGTCGCCCCTCCGTCCCGGGACGCCAGGCGGGCCGTCGCCCGCGTCCTGGACGCCAGGCGGGCCGTCGCCCGCCCGTCCCGGGACCGCGGGCCGTCCGCCGCCCGTCCCGCGCCCGGTCCCGACCGCCTGTCGGGCCGTCCGCCCTCTCGCCCTCCCGGGACGCCTGCGGGCCGTCGCCCGCTCCGTCCCGACGCCACTGCCTGCGGGTTCCGTCGCCCGCCGGTCCCGTGTACGCCATGGCGGGCCGTCGCCCTAGCCCGTCCCTGGGACGCCTGGCGGGCCTCGCCCGCCTGTTCCCGGGACCCACCCGGTGGCCGAGCTTGTTCCGCCCTCGCCCTATAGAGAGTAACACCTCTGCTTAACCTTAGAACCAGAATATGCCACTGAATCCTTTCAATTCTCCAGGGCCTTCTCTCAATCCTCTGCTTCTTCTCTTCGCATGCCAGAATCTTCTCTGAATCCTCTCCTTCTTATCCTTGCACTCCACAAATCTTCTCTGAAGTCTCTGCTTCTTCTTCTGACGCTCCCTGAATCTTCTCTTAATCCTCTGCTTCTCCTGGCACTCCACTAATCTTTTCTCAATGTTTCCCTTCTCCTGCCCCTCCCCCAATCTTCTCTCTATCCTCTGCTTCCAATCTTGCCACTCCACCAATCCTTTCATTTTCCTTTCCCTTTCACCAATCAATAAAACTCTTACAAAACGTTTTATACTTATTTCCAGATAACTTTCATTTCCTTCAACCATTAACAAACCAAACTTATTACATATAAACATCAAACCTTCCATATAGTACACTTCAAAACTTTCATCAAATACAAACCTTTACTTTTCTCAATCATAAAATCAAGTATTGCACTTCACTCTTAAAATCCATTCCAAACTAAAATCAATTCTAACACACATTTATCAAACAAGTCCTTTCAATTCCAGTTAAACTCCAATTATTATCTAAATAACAAAATTTGCTAAAAAAATTCATTGTGTAAATGAAAATCGTACTTTCTAGATAAACTTTATTGATTTCAATAAAAAAAAAAAACTTTCCATACAACAAACATCCTCAAATTTTTCACATCTGATCCCTCTTCACAAGGCCAGCTTAGACTTGGTCGCTCCATTCCTTGAACATGGACAGCTGCTCCTTCATTTTCCACTTCTCTTTCTCCACGCATCTCTAATTCCCAGGCAACTTCTTCAACTGGCAAACCAACAATTTCTCCTTCGCTCCTCGCACCTCTCCAACCTCATCTTCCAACTGGTCGTTTCCGTTCGCCCTAACACCCGCTCTTCCTATCCAGCCACTTGAAGCCATGATTTCCTTCCTCTACAAGGCACCTCAGCTCCTTTCTCTTCAGTTTTGCAACCTCAACTTCACAATGGAGTCCACACCTTTCCTTCCTAAGGTCTTCCACTTTTCTTCTGCAGGAGCTCGAACCTGACCTCGGCGTCTTTCCTGTCCGATTAGCGCTTTTCGGTCGCGTCTTTTCGTTCCTGGACGAGCCTCGCCATCCGCGCCGCTTCTTCGCTCTATATCTGCAGGTCCTTCTCCTTCTGTCGTAGCAGTTTCTCTTGCCTCTCAACTTGCCAGCCGTTTGCCTCTGGCAATTGCACTGTCCGGTTCCCTTATCCTCTCACATAGGGCATCTTTGTGTAATCCATCAACTGCTCATTTTCTTCTGGTGTCTTGACATCTTGTCTTCCAGCTGCTGTTTTTCCATCTTCACTTGATCCTTCTCCTTCACAAACACGTCTCGCCTTCGATTATGTGGGCCCTTTCTTGCCAGGCCTGTTCTTGCAACACCTCCTCAGTTATCTGCATCACACGAGTGCTTTCTTCCTTTCCGCCCGCCGCCTGAATCTCTTCATTGTAGTCAAGCCTCTGTTGCAGCTCAAAAATTATCCTGTCCAAGTTCACCTGCTGCTCTCTCTGGTACTGATGGTGTCTCGCAAGGCCGAAATTCTCTCCTTCAATTCCATTTCCTTGGGCTCTTCACCTCCATCATCAGGAATTACGAGGACCTCACCAGTCAATAGGCAGCCTATAAACAACATCACTATCCTTGCGTCACACTTCCTCTCCGTATTTCAAACACATCTACACAACAACGTCACACAACAGCTGCTGCCAAGGCCAGGTAAGGCCACATTTTCTTCAAACTGGAATACCCACTTCATATACTCTCCTCTATATCTCTCGCTTTTTCCTTGATTTTCAATATTTTCAGAAGATATTTCGATTTATCGAAATATAGCAAGAAACATTCAGAAAGATTTTTAATCATGCCTTGTAGGTTTTATAAATTGCTGCAATTCTCTCTCTCTACTCTCTCTCTCTACTCTCTCTCTCTCTCTCTCTCTCTCTCTCTCGCTCTCTCTCTCTCTCTCTCTCTCTCTCTCTCTGTCGTCTCTCTCTCTCTCTCTTCTCGGATCTTTTTGCAGTAAGTATCTTTTTTGTTTTGGTCTCTTATCGTCTTATCTATTAAAATATATTTTAGGGATTTTCCTTTATTTACCTTTTTGTCTACAAGAACAACAATACTAACTACAGGCGGGCAATTGGAACTGAGCAAAAAATGACCATTTTTTTAAGCTACGTTTTATTTTTATTGAATTTAACAAAAAATAACTAAAAGATATCATTCTAAATGAGAATTAGCCGAGACATCAAGAGAAATAATATATATTATATATAATAATCAACTTCTCAACCATAATGATTTTCAAACACTATAGGTAGTTTTAAGATTTTTAAATTTATATCATATGGATACAAAGAAAAGGTAAAACGAAATTTAATTATACTCAATTTTGTCCTATATAAAAGTGAAAGAAAATCAGATATAAAGGAGTACAATTTTATTAGAGCATAACCTGATTCCTAAATTGAAATCCATATAGAAATAAAGTAGAAAATCCAAACAACCCTATTTCTATATAAGGCGACGCATTTGGTGTGAATGCATCCTTAGAACACAAATGTAATTAATACTGTTTAATACGGATCATAATGACAACAACTAAAATACTGTGCCTCTCAATGATGTGTAACGAAGAAACTGTTGCAATTTAAAAACAATTACAGAATCATAATGTCGTCAATAATAAATACAACAATGAAAACGACATGACTTGTAAGGTTAAGAAAATGAATTGCAGAAGCGTGCTTGATAAAGAAAAAAAATATCTGCGTAAAACACGTTCCAGGGAAATCAATACATAACCCACACTTCTGTTACTCATATAAATTGTAGATTCCATACCTGATCGTCTGTGTGAGGTCACAGATGCAGATGGAGGTTGGACATCCTACACATTGTTATATTATCATACTAATAATAATGATAAAATATTGACACTAGCTCACGTGTTTTTTTGTTTTTTGTTATGTTCCTTTTACTTGATTACCAGTTAATGCAAATGTTTTGGGGGGGGGAAGACCATGCATATTTCAAAGGTTTAAAGTGAAAAGTTAAATTTATAGTATCTCAAAATTAAATGAAAAAAAAGTTATATTGGTTCAAAGTTATCTGCCAGATTGTCGGAAAAATTGTGATGTTTTTTTTTTTTTAGTTTTAACATTTAGTCAAACTGAAATAGCCTTAAATTTTGAATATAGAAGGCTTTGTAAATATCACTACTTTTATTTTGTTATTTTGAAATAAAGGGAATTAACAAAAACGCGCTTCATTCCAAGAAAGAAGAAAAAGGAAAACATAATTAAGGTAATAAAGTTGAGACATAATAAGGAGCACAGCAGTTAAGAAACTAAGCCTGGAATATTAGGGGAAGGGGGTCCAAAAGGTAGAAGAAATAAGCCCTGATAGAATTAGTGGAGCTAAAAGCTGCAGTCTACGAATGGCCATATACTAGGCAACTTAATTCGCCAATGTAAAGGTAGAAGCTAGTGGTTCCTAACCCTCCCTAAGACAGGAAATGGTCAGGGAACGGCAAGGACCACGGCAGTTGACTTCACAGGAGAGAAAAGTTAAATTCCTACAATAACATATTAACTCTTTTACACATTAGAATTAGCTATAACTACATCGGCACTAGAAAACTTCTTTGGTTCTTGAAACACAGAAATTAAGTTAAGTTATTTTCTATTACAATGCATCTTGAAACAAGGATGAAAATATCCTTACGAAAAAAAATATTAGTAAAAGAATGATAATAACTGATATTTTGCAACTGATCTGGTGCTAGGAAGAAAAATAAGAACACGAGGCTTCTTCACACCATAATCTAAGAAAAGAACTTATAAGTTTATCTCTCTCTGTCTTTCTCTCTACTTATCGTTGTCTTGTTATATTCTGTGGTTCTGTCTTTCTCTTTTTCCACCAAATATGAACCTGTTATATTGGTGAAAGTATCCTAATATTTCATGTTGTTTTAAGTTACTAACATTTAGTAAATAATAAATTATATATAGCCGTAATTTTTTTAGTGTTATTGCTCATATCGCCCGCCTTCTTTATGGAGGTTGGCCCAATCATGAATTGTATAGTTTATATAGACATGTATCTGTGTGTATGGTTGCTACCTCAATAAAGTAAGTGAACTGAAAATTTTGCTAATTTGCTGATAGAGATGTTCTTAATATATATATATATATTATATATATATATATATATATATATATATATATATATATATATATATGAATAACTTGATCACGAAGTATATAAAACGTGATGCTATGTATAAATAATAAGGTTTTTTTTTGCCACGAAGGAAAAAATGAAAAAGCGAGATAGCCGAGTACTTTCGGTCCTATTCGGACCCTTTGCTCAGTAAAGGGTCCGAATAGGACCGAAAAGTACTCGGCTATCTCGCTTTTTCATTT
>NC_061107.1:57342359-57352359 GCF_015104395.2 Macrobrachium nipponense | reverse complement strand
TCTACAAAAAACTCATAAATTTCTGTTATGCAATAATACTTGACTGCATGAGTCGAACGGATTACTGGTTGTCAGTGGAAATATGAATTTGGGTGATATCACTCCCTTATGATACGCCCACTTACGCAAATTCAGTCTTAAATTTCACGGTTGGGAAATGATTCGAAGATTTGAGGTAGTAGGTTGAAGTGAAAAAGGTGGAGTTAGTATTGTGGGTAGAGTTAGAGGGGGGGGGGGGGGGGGGGGGGCGGGGGTCTGTCGTCTCCCTGCTTAACCAGATGTGATTTTACGGATGTTCTGGTCGCTTGCGACCGACTTTCTTATTTTTTATATAGCGAGTCTGTTCCCAGTGCAAGGACAGGTTCTGGTGTCGGTCCTGAAGGTTCTATCTTTGCCTAAATAACAGACAGTGGCCCTGCATTGTAAGCTTGCAATGCCCGGAACTAGGCCTAGTCACCTGAAGGTAGCAGCAGAGGTTAGAGCCTTTCTCGAAGATGGTGTTTTATGCTCGGTCCCAGAAGCTAGAATCAGAACTACCAACCACCCCCAACTTCTCCATTGAATCTAGGTGCATTCATGGTTGATTATGTTTAATGTCGCAGAGATTTTCCTTTCACATTCTATTGATAATTGCATGGTTTTATCCATCTTCGCTAAAATAATTGATAATACACTATAATATTAAATATTTGTTTCCACATTGCTCGAAATATACATTGGTAATGTTGGTAATTCTGTGTTGAACGAGAATTTTAAATTGTTTCGTTTCTATAGTTTGAAGTAATTGCTATACTTTAAAATAATTACTATTACCGTAATTTTTTCTTATGATTGTTATAAATATCATAGATTTGATATTTGTGCATCATATGTTAGCTTTATTTTGCTCGATAGAGGTTTCACTGTAGAAAAAATATATATTTTTTAGCTACGAGTTGTAGTTGCCAGTTAGTGAATTTCGAACGAAATTCTCTGAAATTTGTCGCTTCAGTTTTGGAACTTACTGTACAAGACAGGTTATGTAACTGTCCAAAGGAAATTGCTCGTGTTGTGCTTTCCAGTTGAATGAATACTCCACTTAACAGCACGCAAGTAAACATGCGCCGAGGTTTCTTCGGTGTAATCGTGTTGTCTGTACAGCGTATAATGCTATCTAAAACTCTCAGCCAGGGTTTGGTGGTGGCCTGTGTTGTTGGCAATAATAGTGGTGCCAAACGCACGATCATGGCTAAATTTAACCTTAAATAAAATATAAACTACTGAGGCTAGGGGGCTGCAACTTGGTGTGTTTCATGATTGGAGGGTGGAGAATCAACATACCAATTTGGAGTCCTCGAACCTTTGTAGTTTTTAAGACTTGAGGGCGAACAGAAAATGTGCAGACGGGCAGACATCTATAGTTTTCTTTTACAGAAAACTAAAAGTATTGAAAGTTTTAAAACGATAAATTGAAAAACTCTTATATAGGTTCCAAAGAAAGCTGCTGGTTTTAATTGCTATATTTACACTTCTATCAAAAACTCAGAGCAAAATAATCACAGTAGGAACAATAGAATTCTGCGCAGCTCTGAAACATCGTAATTGTAAAATCTGTAGTACCTGGGCAACGTGAGAATCAAGGAGGTGTTATTCCTGCTTCTTTGGGGCTACCTATTTTAAGAGACGGTATTTGGGGTAGCATAACAGTTCTCGGGTAATATTTAAACCTATTTCGAAATTTTTCCATAAAATGATAAGTTATTACCGTTTATCCATTAATATTATAATATATAGTAAATAAAATCATACGGGTCCCACTCCGCAGGGTCAAAGTCAGTTCACAGAAGAATTAGAATAGGAGTATTGTCCTAAAATGTGCCAAATTTTTCATAAATCTGCGGAGTAGACATAAAGATACTAACTACGTGAGGCGTCAAAGGGCCTCAGCGAAACTGAGCCATTCATCCTTTACATGTGCTTTGTCTTCCATAAATCTCCTGCCTTTCTTTTCATTCTTATTCCAAGCAGCTCTGCATATTCCTACTTTTCTTTAGTCTATGATTATCTACCTTTGTAGGTACTCTGATTCGTCTAATATCGCAACTATGCTAAATTTCTGGGGTTTAGAAACACAGCGATTTGTTTATAATCATACATTAAATACGTGGAAAATCTATTTCTGAACGAATAACAGGACCACATTCCATTAAACGTTCTTTCATTACCATAAGATCACCTTCCATTTTTTCACCTTTGTTAACAAAGCAAATCTACCCCTTTTCTAAAATGAAATGTTCACACGCACGGAAAAGTAGGAGGATCTCACCAATCAGACTTTCGTCTGATTGGGCAATCTCTGAAACATCTATTCTGAACTATTCACAAAACTACCCCACCTATCAATGCTATGTATGTACAGCACCATTAGATGATCATTTCTGTAACTAATTCAGCAGGACACAGTCACTAGGCCACGTTTAATACTAACGACTCTACGTCCGAGAAAAAAGTGTACCTACTGCCATTATTTTTCATTTTTTCTAAATCGATACAATGACTTTCCATTTCTTTGCTATCTTCTTCTCCGAATTTTATTACAACATGCATTCCACCCGGGGAAATTTATTTCAATACATGTAATCGAATATTCCATTGTTTCGTAAGATTACGTTTTGATATGATAATAATAATAATAATAATAATAATAATAATAATAATAATAATAATAACAAACTTCCCCCCCCCCCCCCGAAACTATATTCACGCTGTCATGTCATGCAGCATCCGACCAAGGTAACAAAACATCAGATAGATTTTTCCGAGTGATATGTCTGAACAAATTCCTAATTATGGAACTAATCAAAATACCGTTAGGTGAAACAATGAGGAGACGTCTTATAGGAAGAGTGAATATCTCAAGATACTAGACCTAGGATATATTCATTTAAAGTAATATAAAATATTTCATTTTGCTTTATAATTTTTGTAATGATGTACGGTGATCAAACCAAAAATATTGAAATAATAATCATGAGAAAAATTTCTTTATTTTTGTGATGGTGTGAGAGGGAGGTAAGCAAAAGCGTAGGTCAGGTTACAACTAATTTATTCATCCAAAATTCATAGCCGTCATAAACCCTTGCAGGCCGCAATGTAATCCTAACCTTTAACAGGTATGGAAAAAGGGGTTAAAGATGGGCTTCTGAGGCAAATACAAGAGTAAGATATATGAATATAAAATGCATATACATATAACTAAATCAATGTAATTCTGATACATATACTGATACAATATCAAGAAGGTGATTATAACGATGTTGGAAATATTCGCTGGAACACCGTCTTGAGATTTTTGTTCCTTCGTGCCTTGTGTTTGCCCATGTATCTCGCTCATATGCAGTGCTTTCTCCGAGGTTTGTAGTGGTTCATTGGTGGGTAGGCTGTGTATTGAACACGTGCGTTTACAGTGCTCCACTCTCCCCACCCCAACCAAGGAGAAAGCCTACATCTGTTGGTTGGTGTTCGGCATGTAGGCTGGTGTCGATGAGTCGATCTAGACCACTTTTTTCATTTCAACCATCATCTGGAACGTTTTAGGTCGTCATTAAGGAATCATGTGTATGGGCCAGAGTATGCTGGGGAGAGATGTGGTTTGAGTGCATCGACCTGGATGAACCTGTGTTTTACGTTCATTAAATCTTTGGGGATGAACACTTTCCTGTCTTGTTGGTGTGTCATTTTTGCTGCAAATAATTTCCCTACCACTCTTCTTGTTTCTGATGGCATTGAAAGCATTTTGTTCAGGGAAGATGTCTACTGGTAATTCCAATGCTTGGCTGTAAAGGCTTCGGCTAGGGATGCGATGAAAGTTTGGTGTGGTGCTGTTCTTAATCCCATCAGGACCCATGGCAGTTCTTTCCTCCAATTGGCTCCCTGACATCTGGCAGTTAGAGAGCCTTTCAAGGATATATGCAGCCTCTCAATTATTGTTTGCTTCAGGGTTGTAGGCAGTAGTGTGCATTATCTTATTTCCCAAACTGTCGGCGATGGTGTTCTACAGGATAGAGGTAAAGTTGGCACCTCTGTTGCTGGTGATGATCTGGGGAAAACTGTGCCATGCTAAATAGATACTTGTACCTGTCTGATGGGGTATCTATTTAGCGTGAAGGAGGGCAAGGCAATGGGATGTAGTTTTGTACTCTGCTACCTCGCTTGTGATTTCTGAAGTTTGGCACGAGCTACATTGTCTTGCCCACATCTTGACGTCTTTACTCATGCCCCTACCAGACAATATCGCTCTGTTATCATTTCCGGTGGTGGATCAGTCTGATGGATGGGACAGGTTATGGACACCCTCTGGCAAGTAAGGGCGTTGACATCCGGTACTCATCTTGCAGGCAATGGTCGCCATTAATTGACAAGTCACTTCATTGTATGGCAGGATTTAACCACTGTATTCGTTGCAGTCCTTCATCCTCCTTCTCGCCTCTGACATCTTGGGATATGGGATCATAATTTGGATGGTGTTTGTGCAGTTTAAGGATAGGGTATCCACTATGGTGTTTGATGAGCCCTTCCGGTACTTTATTGTGCAGGAGTATTCCACTATTGTCGACAGGTGTCGTTGTTGACGCACTGACCACACATCTGCTGATTTGTGAAGGCGTGGGCGAGGGTTTGGCGGTCCGTCTGTATCACAAAGTTGTCCATTGAGCATGTGGCGGAAGGGTCGGACTGCTTTGTAGACTGCTAGGAGTTCTCTGTAGAATGTTGAATATTTCTGCTCTGCTGTTAATAACTTTTTGCTATAGAAAGCCAATGGCCAGCCATGAGTACAGTGCCCACCGCCATGTTGCTTACACCAGTTGTCAATGTGAAGGATCAGTTGGGAAAATGAAATACTAATGATGTTTTATTTGTTATGGCTTGTTTTGCAAACTAAATGCATTGTCTTGTTCATTTGCCCAAGTTAATTGTTTTTTATTTCCTTTCAAACATTGATATACAGGTTTCATGATTCTTGCTATGTTTGGAATAAACAGTGGTGGTAATTCATTAGAACTGAGAATTCTACTATTTTCTTACCCCACTCACACTTATCTTCACATTATCATCCCCTTTTCTGTAAACCTTTTCAACACTTCTCTCACGTTTGATATGCTACTTTAGGTTCGAGCAGAATATTACTATATTGTCAATGTATACTTCATGAAATGGAAAGTCCCCAAATATTTCATCCATAAATCTTTGGAATGTTGCCCCTGAGTTGAGAAGACCGATGAAGCTGTAATTGAATGTATATGTGCCATAGCAGGTAATGATTGCCATCTTTTCAATATCTTTCACTACCAGTACTTGAAAATACCCTTTTAGTAAATTGATCTTCATGGATATTATTGCTACACTCATGTTGTTTGTTATATCTGCTCTGTTGGGTAGCGGGTATCTGTCCGGCTTTGTCTTGACATTCAAGCGTCCATATTCTCCACAGGGGTACCCTGTTTCATCTTCTTTGGGCTCAATATGCAATGGTGATACACACTGGCTTGATGCTTTCTAGCATAATTTATCTTATCTAGGCATAATTTATCTTACGAGGCAACCTGCCTGCCCCCTGCTACCATTAGTATGTGTGGCTTTTGTGTTTTTGAAAATATGTAGCCTTCGTCGCACTTCCTTTCCTTCACCCTGACTCTCCAATGGAAGAAGCAGACACTTTCTGGGTACCCTTGTCTTCTTTGCAGTTGCTTTCCCTTAAAAAAGTGTTTCTTGTACATGGGTGCTACTGGTTTTTCCTCACTGCTACTTCCTTTGGTGTCAGATGACTGCTCTATCTGATGTGCTACTGATGCTGCTTATGTGCCATGTGGACCTTGTCAACCATGACTAAGAACTCTTCTATGGGCATGGTGGAGGCTTTAGGCATCCCGGCTACTGTCTGGCAGGTAGGGTGATGAGTTGTCGTAGCTGCTTATATACATATATGCAATAGTTTCTCGTCACCTATTATTGCCCCCATGTGGTTCAGGAACTCCACTCTCAGGGATGGTGGCAGGCAGGATGACTTCAGCTGGTCCTTCAGGGTGTCGAAGGTTACTTTGGTGTCTAGTTCCTTGAGCCATATCACTATTTGTTCAAATATGTCATCCAGCGGTAATTTGAGTATTGCATCTTCTTTCCGCATCACTGAGGTGATACTCTTCGTGTGGAAAATTGTTTCCACCCTTAAAAAAGATGCTTCTGGGTGGTGGGGAGTGAAGGGCGGCAATCAGACAAAGGCATCTGCAAGTTTCTCGCTGATGGTTTGGAGTTCGTTGGCATAGTTGGTCTCTGCATCAGCCTCCCTGGGTCACTCCAGGGTCACCAGTATAGGAGCGAGGTGTAAGCGAAAGCGTCGATCAGGTTACAACTAATTAATTCATTCAAGATTCTAACAAGCCATAAACTCTTGCAGGCCACAATGTAGTACCAACCTTTGTCAGGTAGAGAAAAAGGGATCAAAGATGGGACTCAGTGTTTCATCACAGAGGTAAACATACAATCATACAAGACAAAACATATGAATATAAAATGCCTGTACATAAGGTAATTAATTAATAAATGACATTCTGATACATATATTGATACAGTATCAGGAAGTGATTATCATATATATATATATATATATATATATATATATATATATATATATATATATACATCTATATATATATATATATATATATATATATATATATATATATATATATATATACATCTATAAACTATATATATATATATATATATATATATATATATATATATATATATATATATATATATCTGTGTGTATATGTATACGATAGCTCTAAAAAAATCCTCAGTGATTCTAATCTCGTAAGCATCTTAGTTATCCTGTAAAAATGTAGACATATTTACTCGTCTTACTTTGAATCTCAGCTGTAGATACTTTGAGCCTCCTTGAAAGCCCAAGTGATCAGTGACGACAAACGAATTCTAATGAATCAGTGATGTAAAAGTCTTTTCCGCCTACATCTTTTGAATTAAAACTAGAGGTGAAGTAGTGCACCTGTTTCAGTTTCATTTGCTGGAGTTTTGGCTCGTCATTTCACCAGTCTTTCATGTTTTGACACCTGCTATCATTCCATTGTAGGCGCCCGTGTTCAACAACACAGCCTATCCGCCAATGAGTCACCGCGAACCTAGGAGAAGAGAAAGCACTGCATGCAAGGCACGCAGTCGTTGCTTCCAACGAATATTTCCGACGTTGTCATAATCACCTTCTTAATACTGTACCGGTATATGTATCAGAATGCCATTTATTTAGCTACCTTATGTACAGGCATTTTATATTCAATTGTATGTTTGCCTCTGTGAGGAAACACGGAGTCCCATCTTTGATTCCTTTTTCCCTTGCTTTATCTGTACGATGTTATTGTTTGTATGACCATCATTATTTATATGATGCTGCTTGTATTATTTTCATTATTTATATGATGTTACTGGTTGTATATAACTATCGTCATTCCTATGATGTTATTACTTGAATGAATACCATTAACTATATCATGTTATTACTTGCATGACTATCATAGAGATGACTTTAGTTATCCAACCATTAACATCATATAACTAATGATAATCATGCAAGCAACATTATATAGATAATGATGGTCATACAAACAACAACATCGTACAGGTAAAGTTAGTCATTCAAGCAATAACATCAGTAATAGTACAAAAAAATCACCTTTGTTCAAATTCTAGTACTACTAGCGTCTCATAATGATTATGATGATCATTTATGAGATAAAAACCCTTCCGTGTAGTGTTTTTAAAGTTGTCATCACAATACAGAATTTTTCACAAGAAATGTAAACAAAGATTTATTCTTGAGATTCCGTGTTTATACACTCTGTCTTTGCAGATCTCACCAGATGTGCTTTTTATTGAAAAAAAAATATACTCAAGAGGGTCTTTCTGTGACTGCATTTGCCAGAACATAAGATGATGATAATAGTACTACTATCAACATCCACAACCATCATTCCCCAATTAAACTTTTACAGTAGCAGCAACAACAAACTGCCACTGCCGTGTTTTCTTCAACTGCCCTTCCATTAAGGATACAGCACGAAGAAAACAATTTAGTCCTTTTGTGTACTTACTGTCTCCAATCACAATCGTTAAGTCAGGACTGAAACCGCCCATTTCACCGTAATTTTTTATGCTGAGTGCGTTGACCCCATCGGTGGAGAGAGAAAGAGAGGGACTTCAATCACACACACAGAAAGAAAGATTGACAAAGATAGAATACTTATAGGTGTATGGACCATACTTAAATTTAGAAAATATAAATTTAAGTAAGAGAGAGAGAGAGAGAGAGAGAGAGAGAAATACAAGAAACCCTGTCCCATTTAAACCTCCTCTCAGTTAAATATCACAAGATGAGAAAGTAAGAAAAAGAAAAAGAAAAAGAAATTATGAAGCCCATTTACTCAGCCTAATCGCTTGTTCGATTGGTGTCCATTTTAAGAGACGGCAAATATTGCCTTCTTTAAAAACGGTTTTGTTCATATCATTGCTCATTTCCGCTTTTTTCACTACTTAGTTCAACTTAGCCATCACTGGTTTAAAATCATTATTCCTAGATTATCTCATCCTCAACTGTGATTACACACACACACACACACACACACACACACACACATATATATATATATATATATAATATATATATATATATATAAATATATATATATATATATATATATATATATATATATATATACAAGATGACCCCCCGAAAAAATGGGCCCCTTGCATTTTGTTTTTGACATTTCCCTGATCACTTATTTTTCAAGACATGGCAGCAGCTATGCCTGCAAACACAACGAGGCCTCAATGGAAGCTCAAGCAAAGAATATACTCCGTAAAATTTTAATTCAAGACGGGCTCATTCAAGAAAACCCAGGAGACTTTCATGCATCAGTCCAAATGTGAGAATGTTCCCTCCAAAAGCAGAATTCAGAACTGGGTGGAACACTGAGAAGTATGGGACCATGAAGGACCTCAAAGAAGCCACTGATAATCGTCCAAGTCACTCAGGACGTCCCAGGAAGCTTACAGCCGAGCTAATAGAGAGGGTAAAGGAGTCAGTTGAGCAGAGTCCAAAACGCTCTGTGCGCAAGCGAAGTCAGCCTCTCAGCATATCCATGCCAGACGTGCAGAGAAGTACTAGTAAAACAATATAAATGCATACACATACAGAATGCACAGGAAGCAGACCCTTACAGCCTCCAACAAACAGAAGAGAAAGGCTATGGTAGTGAAGTTGCTAAAGAAAATCAAGGTGACCCCAGAATTTCTTAACAACCTTTGGTCCTCAGATGAAGCCAACTTTCATCTTGAAGGAAAGGTGAACTCAAAGACAAATGTCTTCTGGGGAACCTCCAGGCCTAATGAAATAGCCACCAAGCCTCTACACTCCCCTAAGTGAACAGTGTGGGCTACAGTCTCAGTCAGAGGCATCTTGGGACCAAGCTCTCACACATCAAATCTTTCCCAAGACTGGCTGAAAGAGAACTTTGGAAGCCATTTGATCAGTCCCAAGACTGATTTTGAGTGGGCATCTCACAGCCCAGACCTTAGCCCCCCAGATTTCTTCCTTTGGGGCTACTTGAAGGAGCATGTGTATGCAGGGAGACCCAGTACCATCACTGAACTCAAGGAAACCATTAGGGAGGAGATAAGATCCATTCCTCGGACTGTTTTGTAAAGATGTCTTGAACAACTTTGTGCTATGCCTTAAGGAATGCACAGAGCTGAATGGAGGCCATCTTGAGCACATGCTCTAGATTGAGGAAGAAAAGGCCAATGACTATGATTTTTTAATATGGTGTTCTGAACACAAATAACTAGTTATAGCTGTAGTCGCTCTTGATTCCTACAAAAAAATCAATAATTATTGCCTATAAAGAATTGGGGCACTTTTTTGGGGGGGTCACTCTCTCTCTCTCTC
>NC_061107.1:57326678-57334359 GCF_015104395.2 Macrobrachium nipponense | reverse complement strand
CCTTTGGAATAAGGCTTGCATTGAAATAACCCATTTTGCCCAAATTCTGATCTCCGTCTCTGGTACATTTCCCAGGCACGTGTTTCCTGTGTACCGACAATTAACCATCGCATTAACTCCTGGACCTACCCGTAACTTAATGTAAATATAGTTCATTTAAAACTAATGCCCACAGTTTATGTAAATTCCTCCTTTTTCAGTACCATCGGCCTTTTGCTGTAGATTTTGTTAGTTTGTATTAACTCTCGTCCTTCTAGGCGAAGCCATTTTTAAGAGCGTAAGACTACATTTTCAAGGAAGGAGCGAGCAGTTCATTACAATGTATATATGTATACTGACCACTGATATAAATAAAATTTTAGAATGTCTGGCGACTTTTCATTTTTTTATTGGCAAGCAGGGTGGCCGTGAAATGTTTTCCTGCATACGAATAGCGTATACCTGCAGGTACTTTTCAGCCATTGCTCTGATGAGCAAGGCTAAAATATTTTGCAATGGATCGCTGTCAAACATGTGTTCTCTAATTTTTGAAAAAATGGTTTTGCCTGTGTAATATTTCATAACACCATGTACAATTTTTCCAACTCTTTTCTGCCAAGGCTAATGTCCGGATTTTCATTGTATGATATTGATTTTCTAAATGTCTTACATCTCTGGCAGATTATCTACAACATCATTCGTGGGATGAATCAAATATTGCCTACTATTCAACTTGATTAAACTTGGCATTATATTATTTTCATTAGCAGTCATTGTTACTCACCGATGCAATGTAATAGATTTATCTGAAGTCTTACTGAATTTTTGCACACATCCATAAGTGACACAGGAAGGCGCTATCGATAATGAAAGGCAAAATTATGGTTACATTCTCTAGTCTAAACAATTAACGGTCTGATTAGACTGACTCCAAAAGTCCAAATTCCAACACAGTGGCTGAGATTAACCTGGGATTCGAGAACTGTCGCTTTGACTGGTAAGCCTGGGTCTTTTTGGCTTTGCTTAATCTGGGTCAGGGCATCTCCATAAACTATTATTCCTCCAAAGTTCGAAACCTACCCTATTATCTAATTTGGGTCAAGTGATGGCCACGTGCCAGATTTTGTCTAGATCGATCAAGCTATTCCGATTTCTATAGTACACAAAGTGACATACATACATACAAACAAAGTTACATTCATAAATACTCGTACAAACATACAAAATATTCACTTTATATATATATATATATATATATATATACATATATATATATATATATATATATATATATATATATATATATATATATATATATATATAAATGGCTAGCGTCACTGGAGAATCATTGCGTCCCAATCATTTGGTGACAGTGACGGATCGCTTATCACTTTGAAATTCGCCTCGGTCCATGTTATCCTGAGGTTGAGTGAATTTGATATTAAACGACATTCATAGCTTAATGTTTGTGGACGCAAAAATATCACGGTGTATGCGACAAAAGTTCATATATATATATATGTGTGTAAATTATACATTCATATGCTATTACTCACACTACTGTTACTCGATTCATGTAAACAGGAAGACTTCTCTCGTACATGAGAAGCGAAAGTTGAAAGGCGCCGCTCATCAGACGAACCCCGAGCATTCTATAGAAAGCAAAAACCACTTCAGCCAAGCAGACACTCGAGCAAATAGCCTTTTAACCTCATAAAAGAGAACTTTATCCCTTTGCCTTTAGTGACAGTTAGTGAAATTGTCACCTTGGCACAACTGCCTCTTCAATTGGAATTTTGTGGAATTTAGTCTTAAAACCCCAGTCAAACTGACTATCTTATATGTATATATATATATATATATATATATATATATATATATATAATATATATATATATATATATATATATATATGTATGTAAAGTGAGCATTCGTTTATTATGATAAAGCGACGGTACTCTGAATATATGAATCGAATAAGACCGAGTAACGGAAAGTTGTATGTCGTTACGATTGATAAAGCTTGCAGACAGTACTTACGGCGGACAAACTTACCGATAACATTGAGCAGCTACACACGTTATAAGATTTAGCTAAAGGACAAGTGGTGAAATATAGCCGATCTTTGTCAGTTCGAAAGTCGATATTGTCGATGTTATTACACTGACGACTCCTTGTAGTTTGACGGGATTAAGTAACGTTCCCAACGGAATGAGAAGACTGACTCTTCAGCTATCAATATCTCTCCAGTTAACGAGTGTCGGTTTGTAACGTTTTAACATGACGATTTGCCAAGTGCATTGTCCTTTGCATTGAAGTAAGTACTTTTTTTATTTATTATTCAGGGACAAAATTCATCTGGTTTAATATGCTACACACACACACACACACACACACACACACACACACACACACGCACAGCACACACACATATATATATATATATATATATATATATATATATATATATATATATATATATATATATATTTCTAAAATAGTAAATGGTAGAGGAATGTGCTCTCATTCGCAAGGTCCCTGTATCCAAACCCCGTCCTGCCATCCACCATTCCACACATAGCGTGTATATAAACTTGGAAAAAATAGCAGCCACGTACGTGGAGACCAGCCGAAACATGGGAGGCTCTGCCCTTGTGGATCCACGTGTTCTAAAAAGGATAAATAAAAAGAGAGAGAGAGAGAGAGAGAGAGAGAGAGAGAGAGAGAGAGAGAATGCTGACGTAGAAAAAGGATATAAACACTGGGAATAAGTCTTAATGCAAAATAAGCAAAAGCAATAGAGTCTTCCAGATAGACGTAGAGGAACGAAAGTTAAAATGAAGAAACTAGTTGCAGATGTTTTGAGAATTTGTCTTATTTAAGTTAGGTTCAATTGCCAAATCAAGATATAAGGAAATGAGGAAGAAATCAGCTAAGGATAGGATGTAGAATAATGAGGGAGATTCAGAGACACTGTTTGTTCTTGATATGGTTGCTTGAGTATAAACTTTCATTTTCGTTAAGCATATGTTATGGCTTTTAAAGCACTGGCACACAATGGCATGAAGTACATCAATTTGGGTGATTGTTTTGTTTGTGTGCGGAGAAAAGAGCTGCCTGTCACTGTCACGTCTTTGAGAAATGGTACCTGTTGTAATAGAGTGGAGGCAACGACACTGATCTACCCTCTGGCAGTCGACGTGGGATGACTCAGTTCTTCATTTTCAGCTGAGGGCGGTTTTAGGCAATTCACGTTCATCTCAACAACTTTAGCGGCACCAATACTTTCTTGCTGTCTTTTAGCGCTGCTCTTTGCAAGTTTTGCCTAACTGGCAGCTGGATTAAATTCTATCTTGAGAGGTATAATGACAAAAATGGGTTAATATATTCTAGACGTGAAACCCAAACTATATTAACTGCGATGTTTTTGGTATGAGTGCCAACGTGATTTTGGACAGACGTCATTAGGTAACGAACTTTGTGCACCCGCAGCTCTGCAACAATATCAGCTCAGTGCAAGGTTTTTCCAGCTCATTTTGAGCGCCATCTGTCGCAATTTGTACTAATATATTCTTCCGACTTGTGTATATGAAAAAAATAACTGTATATTGACCATTAGCCTTGACATTTCCCAGTCATAGTTGCAGATCTGAACTTTGATTTTTGAAATTAAACAGATTTCTTTACGGGCACATTAAATTTTACTGTAATCATAGGTTATGTATCGTAATGATCTCCAGATGACATTCATTCGTGTCGTTTTAACATCTACCCTACCATCTGCTCAGAATGAATCTAAGAAGGTCTCTCTCTCTCTCATTTTATTATTGGTCAAGGAAAGACGACTACAAAAGAGATTTCTATTTGCTATTTACTATTCTTACGTTGCCCGGTTCATTAGGGTATCCTAAATCCCCCGGTTTCACATTTCCTTTTCCGTCCTCACTATTCCCTGGCTCCGCCCCCCACTCCTCTTCACCTGATGCAGCCTTCTCATAGGTTATTATTTAAGCAGATAGCTGTTTCGAAAGACCTTCTTAGACTAAGCATGACTATCCTCACTTATTATTCTCGCTTACTCTCAGTTATATACTTTTTTATAGTGTAACGCCTAAGTCCTGTTCTGTTCCAGAAAATATATTGCCATGTAGCATTCGCGTTGCAATATTACTTTTAGTATATCTATAAAGATAATTATTAAAGGGTAATGGATTTCTCAACAATTTTCGAATGAAAAGCATGGATTGATTTTTATTGAGAAATCGATCTTTGATCATGGTATATGTTTACGTGCATATTCTTATATGTATTGAAAATTCACTTTTCTCATTTGCAGTGGATAAAAGTGTAATTAAGTTATTAACATGTCATTAATTTCATGTAAAGTTTGCAAAGAGAACAGAAGTAGTAACCGAAGTGTTTACGGTTTTTAACGACCCAATGTCAAATGCCCTAAGAAGCAATAGATCAGTAAACCAAGCATTTTTGGGGGGCATAAGTATATTTATTTTCCAAATCAACACTCAAGAAAGGAGTTTGCTTCACTTGGTATTTCAGTACATTCCCAGATGGTACCTATATTGCCTCAATGGGAACGCATTGCCCACCCGCTTGGCTACTTATCAATCATTGTTCTCGATTGGGATATAGTAGTTAAATATGTATATAGGTGGCTAGAGAGGAATATCTTTGTGAGTGTGTGTGTCTGTGTGTGCGTGTGTGTGTATGTGTCTGTGTGTATAGACAGAAAGAAGGGTGTTCAGATAGGAAAAATAGAGATAAGAATAAAGATTGAAATCTGGGAACAAACAAAAATCACGTTCTATTCACTGACAAAATGAATACGAAACCAGACGGTCAGAGATATAGGCAGCGATTATTATTAATTATGGTCATAATTAGGAACTGGTTGAAAACATGATAGTCATTGAACACGGCACAACTCCGACCGACATGAATACCAGATGAAAAGGCAGATGAGCCCAGAACACAATTATAAACTCGGGAGAGAGAGAAAGAGAGAAAAAGATATGGTTTTCCTCGAGTACGAGGGAATTTGCGATTCTGTGAAGTTTGCAGGGATTTGGAAATAATTATACTGGATAAACAAACTTCGTTGAGGGAGCATTACCTCACTTTCTGTGTATTTTAACACGGGATTGGTGGAATACTGGCCAATTCATAATTTTTAATTTTGTATTTTGCCGCTTTAGTTGACAAAGTGTACAAGAATTTGTGATAGAAATTGACCTTAAAATATTAGAGATTAGATCATATAGAAACTTTTTGTGAGTGAAATTTCTTTACAGAAGAAAGAAAGAAAGAAAGAAAGAAAGAAAAAGCAGTTCAGGTAAGCAAAAAACAGCACGAAAAGCAAAACTTCCTGAGAAATATGTAACAAGTCTCAATGATGGCTTGGATGAAAGCACGGTCATTATTTTACCTACTACCACCCAGCAAACCGAATATAAAATGAAAAATACAGATGCCTTAGAGCACAATTACAAATCGTAGTTTGCCGGAGGAGCGTTGAATACAGAAGGTCCTTTCTGAATACAAACACCCTTCAGAGTCGGTGAGCTGTATTCCAGGACAGAGAGAATGAATATGAAAATGCTGGGTGTCCTACAGTCGCTGAATGCTAATCAAGCATCGATGATTTTATTATGCAGTTGTGGTTGGGAAAGGCATTTGCATTCGTAGTCAGAAGGTTATTGTTTCCTGTATTAGATTTGGGTCCTGTTATACGGTAGTCTTTGTTAGGAGGCATAGATGAGTAGCAGTCACTGCGATTGAAGTGACTGAAAATTATATTTTGGATTTGTTAATACCTAAAGAATGACGTCGCTCTCCCATCAAAAGCACTACTCATAATCCAGCCGCCTTCCATTCATTCGGCCAGTCGTGTCAAAAAGCAAGAAGAAGAAGAATAGCAACAACTCTTACACCATCCTCACTCTCTGATAGAACGAGTGCAAACACAAATGGGACATTGATTGAAGTATATCAGGAGGGAAGTGGAACGAGTTTCCTCTTTTTATTTTAGTGCAGATATTCGAATGTTCTTCTTTTAAGTAGAGTTGTTTTTATGTAATTTTGTCCTGTGACTTTGGAAGCGTTTCCCACTGAGGCAGGACAGAAGGCTTATCAGAACTGCTGGGTTCATGTTAAATGCATCGTGACGTCTGCAGTGCCCGCTCCTTCTCAGGTTAGGCGTCCCGCCTCCTTAATCGTTCTTTCTGCTCTGATGAGAATAAAAATTAGTGTTCGTTTATTATATAAATGCAATATATATATATATATATATATATATATATATATATATATATATATATATATATATATACATATATATATTTAGAGTATGTATGTCAGTGTTTGTACAGTATATATGTATGTAGTATATATTACACATGTGTCAGTGTGTGTATATAGTATGTATATATACATATATCCATCCTCCAACATAAGCTGTTTCCCTAAATAGTATATGTTGCCCCAAGAAAAGGCAGTTAAAGTAGCTAGCTCACTTCACTTATGGTGAATTGTCGTGGATATCCCTTTATGCACAAAACATCCATAATTTCAATATCAAGATGGCTCTTTGGTACAATCTACCGCACTAGTGGCATGTCTAACGGCTTTGAACTCTTGCAGATACACACCATACCATTGATTCCACCGTCATTATGCAGAATTCGCTTTTGACAGTGCACAAGGCAAATGTCTAGGCTATTTCATTTGTAGTGGAGAAATTCTTCCATTGTCTACCATCATAAAGCAGTTATGAATAAGGCTATTTATTGGTAGGGTCTCTTTTTAGCAGTTAGGAACAGAACGTTCCACATATTTTTCAAGTCCTAAAACTGAATTGGTTTAAGATGAAAATGATCGTCATTCTTTTCACCAAATGAAAAGGTGTGTTATTCCTAAAATATACTTTCTTTTCAGCCCTGATCTCTCCACACATCTTACACGACAGTTGTACACATGTGGTCTTGCTGTCAGTGTTGTCCTCTCGAAGCAAGACTCTAGAAGCGAAGTTTTAATCCGTGGTCTTCATGCAAGATAATGAAAAGCAGAAGTTGTCTTGACAGTGAGAACGGTTTGCTGATACTTGTACTTCAAAAGATAGAGAGAGACCTGATACTCCTGCAACCATCTAGCCACGCTCGGGTTGCCCATCAATCTTGGAAAGAGCTCTTACCTCAGAGAGAGGAAAGCTGACTAGGTTTCTGTACTTTCAGAACTAGCCTTTAAAAGTGATTCATACCAAGAGAAGTAAAACTACATTATCAGTTCTATTCTCAGAGCTCTTCTGCAGGCTCAGAGAGTTTATAGAACCTGATCTTGTAGTCTGGTGAAAATATCTTCCGAGGAAATTTCAAATGGAAGCGTCCTTCCACCTCTCGTCAATATACGTTTTAGTTGCTATACAAACACACACACACACACACATATATATATATATATATATATAGATATATATATATATATATATATATATATATATATATACCTTTCTTTCTTTTTGCGATAGGGAGTTTCGTTGTCTTGTACGGTTTACAGAAAAATTACTATGATTAGGTCAGTTCATTTTTGTTTGCAAGAAAGTTGTCAATAAACCAGGTCTACTTTATTCACCCGTGAATTTATTTTACCTAACACTTGATAACACACACAAATATATATATTATGTATA
>NC_061107.1:57299178-57316678 GCF_015104395.2 Macrobrachium nipponense | reverse complement strand
ATGAACAACTTCAGAAGGTAAAACGTCCAGTTCTCACGAAATTTGTTTAGACTGAAGTTCTTTATACCATTTCCTTAGCGCCGTGGTGACATTGCACCACAGTCCACTAACAGCCGGATAACATCTTGCTGTTTAGTTTGAGAGAGTGAGTGGGTTCGTAACGGTGCACAGTTTGTCCGTGTATGTCTATTGTACATATATGGAACAACAAACCGAGGGAAGAATATATTGATGTGTGAACTTCACGTAAATAAATATGACTTTCTCAGTGTGATATTTTTGAGTCGTCCGTGTTGCCATATCGGTTGGCATGTGTGATTGAAGACAGACAACCCTCGTTCCTGCATTTAAAAAATCGTTTCGTTTGGTTAAACAAAACTGATTTGCAGGAGGCTGCTGTGATGATTGCTCATAAAGTTATTACCTTTTAAGTTTAAGAATAAATAATTGTATACACTTAGCTTTATGATGTGAAGAATCTCTTTTAATAAATATTTTTTTCCATAAAGAATTCTTTTTCTGCTCATTACTCTGCATAATCTTTTTTACTTCTGTGAATTTTTACCATGAAAAGATAATGAAATCGCATATCATTGCGTTTTCTGTCACGAAATTTCATATATTCACGTGTTTCAACAAGTCACATATGAGAATACTTATATACACATCTCCATCTATATCGATCTGTTACACACTCACACACACACACACACACACACACACACACACACACATATATATATATATATATATATATATATATATATATATATATATATATATATATATATATATATATGTGTGTGTGTGTGTGTGTGTGTATGTATGTATGTATGTATATATATATACTTAAATATATATGTGTATATATACACATACATATTTGTATATATATATATCTATATATATATATATATATATATATATATATATATATATATATATATATATATGCTTAAAAAATCACAGTAGATGCACGTGACTCAATTAAATAAGCGAGTACCACAGAAAATGATAGTCAGAAATCCATGCGCTTGGATTTCTGACTATAATTTTCCTGTGGTATTCGCTATAATATATATATATATATATATATATATATATATATATATATATATATATATATATATATATATATAGAACAGAGAGAGAGAGAGAGAGAGAGAGAGAGAGAGAGAGAGAGTATCTATGCTATGAAACAGACAAAGCAAAAATTCATACAAGCAGAGGGAGATCCAGCATACATGCGGGCATTTGTAAAGTACAATTGAGATATATACCACCAGGTTTTAATTTTTGTTGAGCCAAGCTTGTGTAAGACCCACCTCCTGGACCCTTGGCAAGTAACCACAATGCTTCATGTAGTTCTTTGATCGTTAGTAAATCGTACCAAGTCACTTTACTTTTTTTTCTAAATTTAATTTTTTATGTTAATTAATATCTGTGTGAGTCAGATGCATTTGTTGCCTTATTTTTTGTTTCTTTCAGGAATCTCCCGTATTTTCTTCAATGGTTTCCAACCGTTGCTCATAAGAAACAAATCCTCTTTAAAAAGATCTCTTTTGATGACCTTGAAGTCCTGAAGTGTTGAGAGAAAACTAGTAAGGAAAAAAACTGGTAAAAGCAGGGCTCTTCTCAAAAAGGGAATAAAAGGAAGAAACAGCATCCAAATGGCGCGAGGCAAAAAGTGAGGAGAATCAGACAAACATCACAAAGGACCACCTCGAAAATTGTAGCTGCACGATAAAAGATATCACGAGCATGATCTGCCCTTGAATAAGTGGTATCACACACACACACACACACACACACACATACACACATAACCTCATATACACAATGTATCTTACTTAGACACACACTGAACTCAAACACTGAAACTTATATACACTTAATCTGCTATCTCTCTCTCTCTCTCTCTCTCATGTAGACAGCCATTGTCATCTCAGTATGTACACACACGCACACAGGCTGAAAGGGAGGACAGGTTTTCTGACTAAGGGTCTCCTATTTAGAGAGAGAGAGAAAACAGCTTTGTTTGCACTGGGAAGCGTCACCGTTGAAACAGTTATTCAAATTAAATTAGAACTGATTAAATCAGATGGTTGAAATGGGCTTTATACGTTGGTCATTGAGCAAATAGAGAGGAACCACCCAGAGTGAATTATTGAGGAGGTATGTAATTGTTTGTCGTTTATGGGAGATTGGGCATATATCCGTATAACATATAATTATATATATACATATATAGATACATATTTATATGTATCTATATACATATATATGTTATCGTATAGGCTATACCTTTATAACTATAAGAAAGCACAACAGAGGGTAACAGAGACAGAGAAAATTAAACAGAGGGTAACATCTTCTAGTCCGCGGGTGCTTGTGTAGACGAAGAGGCAATGGGGCGAAGGCTGTTTGCCGCGAATGCAGAAATGCGAAATCAACATTTATAGTGAACCATTAATATTAGCACGTCAAATGTCTTCAGCGCAAGGGTGCTTATTACTCCCGAAAAACGCATCATGAGAGACTCTAGTATGTCGTTAACCAGATTGTTGAACGATTCATCGAACGAAATGTGAATGTGAAAAAGTTCATGGGAAAAGAACCCATAGAGTGAAACTCGGAAAAATACATTAGACCTGGCAACGACCGCATTCTCAGACAGATCCTCTATAAGCAGAAGGATGAACTATGGATAAGCAGTCATAGGGCATAGAAGGCCAGAGGGTGTAGAGATTTGTGAAGTGATTCTAAAGACTCAGTGAAAAATTCTGAGTCCAGTTTGTGCCCTGTGCCCATCTAAGATGAAAGATTGGGTTACAGCTTCCCAAGATTGCAGTGGAGAAATTACAAATTTTAAGACACTAATAAAAGTAGAAAGGGGAAACACGATTTATTTCAAACAACTGATAAGTTATATTGCATTAAGATAACTGAGATCTGAGCCCGTTTAAAGTGAGCTTAACCAATTATCTTTACAGTAAGAAAGCTTTATTCCTACCAAATGGTGAAATCCCAACGGTGCAAAAGATACATCTTGCAACTACACACAGACACTCACATATATGTATGTATATATATATATATATATATATATATATATATATATATATATGTGTGTGTGTGTGTGTGTGTGTGTGTGTGTGTGTGTGTTTTATAGTAAACTTGTATAATGGGTTACGGTGTATAACACTCATCATATGAAAAAGCGTTCATGTAAATCTAAACCAAATGTGGGCTAAGATGACTCACGTCCCGACGTCAGTAATCACCGACGAACCCTACTATTTTTTCCAAGATATTGCCGATACTTAATCTTCCCACGCTTTGTCCTTCGATGGAAAGAAAGAGAGATGCAGGAGAGGGAGATGATTAGTTATGATTAATTTACCTTCAAAACTTTGACACTCGTGTATTTCAGTCAGGTATGATCATTGTCATTCTCTCGATCAGTTTTGTGTGTTGGCTGAATACTTATCAGTATCAATTTCACTTTGTGATGAAGACATTACCCTAAGCATTGCAGCAGGTGCACAAAAGTAATGATGTGGTGCTCCATTCTAGTCCATAAAAAACCACGGTCCGAGGAGGGCAGTGTAGGAGCCCTGCTGAGTTTTGTTACAAGTTCTATTGATTTCTGTTACCCTACTCAAAGAAAACACTATATATAGTAGCATAGAGGATCATGTTTACTGTATTTTCAAAGCAAATCTGGAATCATTTCATAATTTCATTTTCAAGCAGAACCGGATTATGGCCCCAGGAACAGCAAAAAGCCTCCCCAGCTAAGATATCTGTTTTTTTTTTTTCAGATAGAGTTTTGCTTACTAATAGATATTTCCAGGTGTTGTCTTAACAACTCCCTTAGATATATGGATAGTGGCATGCGCGTTCCTGAAAATATCTACGAGAAATAACAAAAGATTAATCTTTTAATTAAGAATTATTCTCCTTTACGATTCAGGAATATTAGACTCGGATACGATGTTTAAATTCTCCCTCTGGGAAGGCCAAATCATTGCGTAAAAAAGATCAGCAGAAACGCACGTAACCATTACGCCCATTGCACTTGACTAGGAGGGCGTGTTCTTTTAGTGTCATGTCATTGGAAACGTTACCTTTTGGCTTGCGCAAAAGGACAACAGAATCTTCCCCTCGCCAGAGATGCTTTGGCGTATGATAGCTGAACGTGCCGACGCACAGACCTTGAGTGAAAGAATTAGTTAAGCCCTGATTTCACCATTTGCAATATCATTTGAGTGCGTGAGCCACTTAGCAACTCCTCGTCTCCGGGGAGTTGCCATTCCATCAGCGAAACCTCCGATCGTATTCTCCGTGATTAAAACTTAATTAACATACTCAACTTCTAACCCGTTTTAGCCGCTAGGAGAAAATGCAGGCGTCTCGCCGGTCTAACCTTTTATTTCACCGACTCTAAGGGCGGAATTTACTTGCCAACTTTCGGGGTTAGTTCTTTTCGATCGATTGGAAAAAGAGAATTTCTTTGATCATTGGCAGGAAAGAAAGGAGTATGCTTAAATGGCCAGTGGTAGGTTAAGACACTGTTGAGAATAATTAAATTCATTTAGGTTCATGTAGCGCACCAAAAGGAAGATACCGTCTCTAAGAATAAGATGTTTTTTTATTTTTTTTAATGAAGAGATGTAATTAGTGACAAAATATCCTAAGATATTGTTTATTGATATATGAAGAAATATTAGGTAACTGGATTTTTTTTTTATTCAGCTAGCCCCTAACCGTACTTCAAGTTTTATTGTCAAGCATAAAATCTATCCCATTTTGTGTTTCTTAACAATAACTTTCTCATGTTCTTAAGAGAGAGAGAGAGAGAGAGAGAGAGAGAGAGAGAGAGAGAGAGAACATAAACACTTTCTCTCTGGCCTTATTATTATTTTTTTTTTTAATTCTGCGACTTCTTCCTCGTGCTTGACGTCAAGCAAGTAAGTGGGTGACCTTGCCCGCAATATCCTTTATATTTATCTAAAGGACTCTTGTTTAGAGTGTTTCTTTTCCCGAACCCGTCAAGGAACATCTACTTTACAGAATCGACAGTAGTTCCTCGTACACAGCGGTTCCGGATTAAACTCGACTACTCCTAAAAGTGTATCGATGATTTTTGGAAAAGTTCACACTTTATTGAGCACTTAGAGGTTATTTATTCTATTCTAATTTTTACCTTTTTACATTGTTCTTCTTGACATTATTTTCTTGATTTACTGAATCTGCTTTAATTCCAGAATTTGGATATGGGAAACAAAATGAGTATTATTATTATTATTATTATTATTATTATTATTATTATTATTATTATTGTTATTATTATTATTTAGAAAATGACCCGTATTCATAAGTGAAACGCCCACAGGGGCCATTCACTTGAACTTCAAGCTTCCAGAAGAAAGTAACAGAAGGTAGTAAATGTAAATACAGAAAGAAGAGCTCAGGTATTAGAAAAAGAAAAAATAGATCAACAAATCAATAAAGAGAGAGATACCAATTTATGTAAATAATGAAATACAAGGGGGATTGCTTTAGGGTAGTAAATGCCAGTACTTCAGTCTTTGCTCTGTTGCTAACCATCAAGACGAGGAAGGCCGCTCGACATTTCTTCCATCTTTCTGAAAGAGTTTATCATGACTTCGCTCATTCTCTAAGGACAACTCTGATCTCGTCCCGTGGGTGGCCTGTTGATACCCTTCATATATACGCACAAACACTCAGGCTGTTCATACTATTAACTCCAAAATACGTGTGGATGTGGTACATACGTGCTAGTATGTAAATTGACGGCTGGCTCCAACAAACACTTTGCATGAGGGGAAAGCGATGGAAATTGACCTGTGAAGAGGTCACGTCGTCTGATTTTTGGAAGTTGCATTTATGCATATATTATTTATTATATATTTATATATTATATATAAATATATATATAATATATATATATATATATTAAATAAGAAGTTCGTCGTCTCATGAGCTCGAACCACTGAACTCGAGCACTCGCGACGTGCAGTAATCCGTTGTCTGTCCGGCTATCAAGAGAGTTATAAGAGTATACCGACTCTCATGTACAAATCCCTGTCGAACCCAGGTATTTGTAATTAGTGTCGGTATCAACCCACCTCAACCATGATATCTGTTTAGTGAGTTTGTAACTGGATAGCAGTTATCAATGAGGTATTGCTGTAAAACTGTTATCTCATTGCTGGTCCGAATTTCACCATGAGATACCTGTTTTACAAGAGCACAACAATGCTTCATTGATAATAACTGCTATCCAGCTAAGGTTTTCTTCAAATACCTAAACGAGTTTTTAAGTAATAAATTAATAGAAAAATAACAGACCAACTGCTCCTAGAATGCCATTATTTGCTAGTGTCCCATTTATGAGTAATGCAACGTTTTATACCCAAGTTAAACGTTTAATACGTGAACATTGCCCGGTCATAAAAGGCCAGCTAATCTTGTGAAACCCATTAACCATTGGGTCTTTATTAAGATATAAAGAAAAACTGAGCCCTCTTTTGACTTCCAATGCGGTCTATTTATTTTCGTGTCCCAAATGTAGTTTTGGATATCATATCGGGGCCTCACGTAGGCTTCTTAAAGTCCGCATTGATTGCCACAGGGGGGTGTTATGGAACAGGTATCCGGTTGTCTTCACCAGAATTCTTGAACATTCGAGAACATTCAAAGAAATGTAAATTTAATATTAAATACAAAACTCTTTAAAATCATTACCCTGGTTTCTTCTCAACAGCTTGCTGTCTTCCAATCGCTTTCCATAAAAACAATAGTTCCAAAATTAAACAACCAAACTACCGCTACCCCTCTTTACATGACATAACCATATTTACTTGGGACCTTTCCTTCTTCTTCTAGTCACTCTCTCTCTTTCCCTTCACTTGAAATAGTAATTGTCTTAGCATTGTAGGTTTTTTGTGAATTTTATATATATATATATATATATATATATATACATATACATATATTGTTGTGAATCCTCCTTGCTTTCACCATTCAAATCAGTATTTAGTAAAAGCACAAAATCTGGTTCTCCTTTTCTCCCTCCAACACATCCCTCTTCTAGCTTTTTCTTTCGCCTGTGGGTGCCCTCTATCGCTAGTTGCAGCTAATAAAAGGGGACGATGCAGGAAATTCTGCCTCACTCACTCCCCAAAAACCCTGGACCTACCCTCTAACCCTCATGGAGCACACCTGGTTTCCAAATTGATTCACGTGTCTGTGTGCCCATGTGAATAGCCCTTCACCTCCATTTTACAAAGATATATCTCAAGAAAAAGGTAATGTGCGATATTGGGTGGCACTCAACTTACATTTCATTTTCTTCGTTTAACAGTACTCGTGCGGTCCTCCCTAGTGATTCATTAATCCCCACAGCTGTGGTTCCCTTGAATGTGGTTGTGTTCACATTCCTCCCCTTTCAGTACAGTAATGTTTTGAACAGTAACTCAGTCTTTCTTTGCCCTCTGAGGAATCTTATGATTTATGTTAAGCTAATATCCGACTGTCCCACTCCAACACACATATTTATATGATGCTTGCATTGCAGGTCTACTGCAAATTCCTGCTGTGAAGGTGGATTTTCCCTGTCCTTCTGCTCTGGGCCAGAAATTGGACACTGTGAATCATCACAAATGTCCTGTACATGTGTTCATTGCTCCCAGCAATTAATCCAGTAATTGGCTTTATGTGAAGGTCATTAGCATCCTTATGGGCGCCTTGAAATCAGTAGAGTAATGTTAAGGTTAACCCTTTCAACAGGTTGTGGCGGACCTCTTCCAGGTCCATGGATACATGTACTTAACTTTTGCTGATAGGTTGACTGGTTGGGTAGAGGTAGCGCATCTGCCAAATGGTGCCACATCAGGACATCTCATCAAGAAATTCAGAGGGTATTTTATCAGATGGGGTGCCCCAGAGGAGCTTGCTACCGACAGTGGAACCAATTTGTTGAGTGAGGAGATGAGGAATTTCCTAAGGAGATGGGGCGTATCATCTAGGATATCATCAGCTTTATATCCCCAATCAAATGGGCGTGCAGAGGCAGGTGTCAAGGTAGCAAAATGCGCCATCAGTGACCACTTGGGGCCTGGGGGTAGTCTGGATACGTATCAGGTTGCCAGAGCCTTCTTACAGTATCACAATATGCCGTTGCATGGAGAAAAATTTTCGCCAGCTCAGTTGGCTATTGGTTAATGTCTGAGGGACTCGGTGCCCACCGCCCACCAGTATTACCTAGTAAATAAGTATTGGAAGAAATCTTTTAGAATTGAAAATGGCCGAAAAGAATGAGAAGGTCCTGGCAAAAACAGAAAGAAACTCGTGGACTCTGAAACCCCTCTAAATGGGACAAATTGTCCGCATTCATGACCCCACGTCCAAAATTTGGGATCACTCGGATGTGGATGTGGTAATAGAAGTCATTGGGACCGGGTACCGTCAGTACCGTGTATGGTTGGATGGAAGTGGTCAGGTGTCAGTACGTAACAGGTACCACCTTCGTGCCTCAGTGGCACCAACGTTGCCAGTACCTGCGGATCAGGATTCCCGGGAACCAGAATCTTTTTCGGAAACTCGACAACAGAGATGCAGGAGGTCACCTGCGTGTCACGACGATTATAAGATGCAATTATGTTGAATTCTGTAATCTGTCGTATTTCAGTAATGCTGGGAGGGTTGTATTAATTATTATGTTATTTTCTCTTTTTTTTTTTGTATTCACGGTTAGCTAGGACAGCTCCCGCAAAAGAACAGGGCGCTTGTACTATTGTATTTTGAAGATAGAAAAATATTTATTACCTTATATATATTTATCCATCTTGTGGGGCCATGTATGGGCTAGCTGTATTCTTGGGAGTACAATGTGTGAGATGGGGAGTGCGCCTTCACGGCACAGCTAGGAGTCAGTTGCAGCTTCCCGCTGGTAAGGATCACTCGTATCCAGTATTGCTCTGAACTCCGTTTGGACTATTAAGTTTCAGAGGTTACCTATCTTCCTCTAGCCTTCACAATGACTAACTTTTAATTTAAATCAAAGCGGGCTAAAATCTACGGTCAAATAGAACCTTGTTTCACTAATGAAGATTAAAATAAATACGCTATATTGCATTAGAAATAATTTTTCTATACTGTTTAACACATTATTGATTTTTACGTTTTCATTCCAATAAATAAATGAATAAATCATAAATGTCCTGTTCTAAAATTCCTGCGTCTTTAACTCTCTCTTTTCCCTAATTTAAAACTCTTGCTTGTCATTCAAGTTATAATGTACTTGGCGCTCCCATGTCCTGGAGGCGTATTACAGAAGCATCAAACGATACAGGGTCACATGGGAGAGGTAGGTGCATGCAATGCCAGCACCTTTACCGAGTGTGAAAGTAAAACATGCAATTAAAAGAGGAAGTAACGATAACTGCCCAGTGTAGCAAAAAAAGTTGCTGTTGCTGTTGTTGTTGTTGTTGTTGTTTTTGTTGTTCGATTAACTCAGGTGGAACTGAAGCCAGAGGATTAAGACTAGAAAAAAATGGTTTTGGGTTGAGACCGGGGACTGGTTGTTATGAGATGGATAGAGCAGATAAAGAAAATAGAATTATAAGTTGAGGTAAAGAAATTAGAGGGTGAGAAGAAGACTCGAGAGCTGGAGATGAGGAGGAAGGCCTTTAGCTTGAGTAAGTAATGAAGGAGAATTACGTTAATGGGAATTCGGTTCGCTTGTAAGTGGTCGTTGTGTAACGTTACTTTTGGCTTATAATGAAAGCCTAAAAGGTTTAGTGATAAAGGAAAAAGTCTGATATGTTATAATCTGTGTTGCTTCTGAAGAAGAACCGTTGAAATTTCAAATAATAACTTTCATGGCACTTTGCCATGAGATAGGAGAGAGAACAGCAATATTTTAAGCTTGAAACGCCCTTGTAACCTCAGTCTCCGCTAAAACCAGACTTAAAGGGTGCGAGATAAATACTTTTCCGTCAGACTATTACGAATGGAAGTGAAATGATTAAAGCTTTTACATATTATTTTACCCTACTCCCTTTTCTCTTTTGAATGTTTTGGGGTCAGAAAGGCAAAGCCTTGTGCTGTCTCAGCACGTCTTTAAGGATTCCGGGATAAAATTTTCAGTTGTCTAAAATTGGACATTATACCTAGTTTCACTTTCAGGTTTTTGATGTGCTTAACATTACTAGATATGCAGAAATATTACTACGGATTGACTGTCTTATTAATTTCACCTAATGTTTAATTCCAGCATACTTACACGTTTTTCAACACGTTATTTGGCATTTGCCTAAAATCTAAATGGACAAACTATGCATAAAGATCAATCGATATGAATTTATATTTGAGTAGGTATAATATATATATATATATATATATATATATATATATATATATATATATATATGTGTGTGTGTGTGTGTGTGTGTGTGTGTGTGTGTGTGTGTGTGTGTGTGGGACTGCTTTGCGTGATTACGGTCCCAAATATACAAAATAAAGCATTAGGTAAACACTAAACAGTAATACTAAGTTTCCACATGATGAAGAAAAATCTGCAAACTTTTACATAATTATTTTGTCACGGTTTTATATCCAAGTCCTCTATGGATTTGGCTACTGCTATAATCTGGCAACAATGGAATGAATAAACGTTTTATCTGCCCTCCACGGATTTATTTGACAGGCTTTATCTTGCAAAAGTGTTGCAACTATCAAGATGCTGTTGAAGGGAAAATGCAATTCAATGAAAATATAAAGTATTTTATCTAAATTTCAAAACAGTGACACAATCTAGACATCTATCATTATTATCAAACAGATAATGACAGAAATTGAATACATGTACAGTATATATAAATATAAACAGAACCAGTCCACAACCATCCTGTAGTCTAATGTGTCCTTTTGTACATCCCGGATTTCCCGGGATGTACAAAAATATCCCGGGATTATTGAGAGTTGAAAATTGTCTGGGATCCCATGATCCCGGGAAACAAACCCTAGATTTGATACCAATAGACAGCTGAGTTGAATGATTCACGAGCAAATGTGCGAGCGGGTGTGTGCGTGTGTGTGTGCGTGTGTTTTTGTGTAAATTCCTATTAGGAATTAACTCTAAAGACATGGAATAGAAATATGAAATACAAGGTCAGCACCATAAATATCAATTACATAGTCATCAAGACTACTAAATTCGAGGTTTTCTCTGTTCCCCTGTATTTTACAACCTCCTCTTACTACACTTATTTTTTAATAGCCATGGTTTCATTCAGAACAAGCAGTCCAAGGTTGATAGAGACCGGGTAGCTGCAATTACAACAGAAGCTCGTGATGTGGTCGAGTCATGATTTTATTTTCACATAAACTTTTAATCTTGAAGGATATTTTTGTTGCTTTTCTTTCATCTCCCGTTTAAGGAGAAATGGTAGTCGTGTTTGCTTAACACATGTCATGAGTTGGTTATCTTCGCTCAGTACTTTTTGTCTCAGTTATGCAGCATGTTTGTGTAAGCATACAGTCAGTTTCCCATTCGTTCTTATTAGAATGAATAATGAGAGCATCCACGTCTAAAAGTGCAGGACATCCCAGAGGGTGACTTCATCAAGCTCATACCATCGATACCTGATAAACGAATTACTTGAACGTATAATCCCAACGAAGAAAATGCATACAGCAAGTTGGATATTTACAGATATACAAAGAAGTACAAAAAGGGACCTTTACTTTTAACTAAGCGACTACCTGAACTGAAATTATAGGCACAAGCAAACAGTACACTCGTAAATCTACCTACTCTCGTTTTCTATAAATAATGCGAATGCAAGACTATAAGAATGCACGTTAACGCAAACGAAGAAGCAGAGAGAGAGAAATGGTCATGCACAAACGCATTACTGAAATGAATATGCATGTGTTTGTAAAAAACACACACACACACACACACACACACACACACACACACACACACACATATATATATATATATATATATATATATATATATATATATATATATATATATATATATATATATATATATATTCTTACATGCTGCTGCTTCCGCAATGCATATCTTCCTCTCAGTACTATGAAAAGTGTGTAAGAGGCGCCTCGTGTATAAGTGGTTATTGGTGATTTCGAAAAAGGCCTTCTAAAATTGGTATACCAAGGTAACAGTTTTTTAAAAAGTTCAGTGCACTAAACTAAAAACTGTTTTTTTACCATTTCTTCACATTTAAGTGTTGGTGATTTTTTTTTGCATTTATCCATTTTTCTTATTGATGTGTGTATATATATATAATATATATATATCTATATATATATATATTTATTAATATATATATATATATATATATATATATATATATTATACATTTATATTATGTGTGATTAATGCTTTCTTAGTGTTTTTGCAATTTGGGTATTTGCCACATTTTTCTGTGTTAGATTTACAGTCACAATTTGATTAAATTAAGTGTTTTCGTTGATTAATCATTAAAAATTTAAATGAGTTTAACACTTGTGAATTACTTTGCAATTACTCTGAATTCTCTTCAAGTTTTTATGTTGTTTAACACTTGGGAACTAATCTAAAATGTTAGTTATAACCTAACACACTGATTTTTAATTGAATAATTTAATTTCTTTATTTTGGTGATAAATTCATTTTGATTTAATTTTACCTGATAATTTTCTTCAAGAATTAATTAAACTTTGTGTTGTTTTCAAAAAATAGTAAATTTCCCTGGGATTGTGAATTTCAGTTATAAGTTTTGAGTTTGATAATAAATTTTTGTATTTAAGATTTTTATGAGTGTTTTTTTTACCACTATATTTAATTTTGTTTAGGTAGAAATATAGAGTGGTAATTGAGCTGTTTTCTTTCAATTTAATTGAAGTGAGTTAGGCTTTTAGAACCAAAGAAATACTTAGACTTTTAAAAGTTGTTGATGGAGTGATGCCCTTTAATTAATTTGATTATATATAAGATTACCTCACACCTGTTTAGTGAACATAGTCTGATTTATAAGTTTTAAAGGATTACTGTTGCCTCTAGAGTATTCCGTCGTATTTTATCAATGATGAAGCTTCAGGTGTCTGGCTGTTGTGATTGGTAAATGTAGTAACCAGATACTTGGCACTTCATTACAATATATATATATATATATATATATATATATATATATATATATATATATATATATATATATGTGTGTGTGTGTGTGTATGTATATATGTATGTATTAATATATATATATATATATATATATATATATATATATATATATATATATATATATATATATATATATATGTCTGAGTGTGTGCGGGTGGGTGGGTGTATTGTGATAAGCGTCCTTCTGACTTATTATTAACTTTTTTCTAATTTGAAACATGAGGAAGATAGAAAGAAACATGGGAGAAATAGAGGAATCGATTTTGGGAAACAAAAAGCACAAGCAAAAAGTGTTTTTATGACTTTTGAAATATTTTGACTCAATGTTTATTCCCTTTTGTTAGCTTTTGTCTTAAGGGTGTCTCAAGCATATCAAATTAAGATACCGGCCTTAGGCAAATAATGACTTACAATTTCGAGAAAGGTAGAAGACTTCTGGGACAGTGCTCCCTCGCCCTTATTTTTCGAATTCCCCAGTCAGATCTTACGAAAGTCATTTGAAAGTATCAGTCCCCTAGAATTCGTTAGATTTCACACGTTCCATGACCTGTCCTTGCACCCATATCCTTGTTTTTGCAGTTCTTCACGCCTGGAGATCTGCTCCCAAGCCAAACTCTCTAAACCCTAGTTTGCACCTTTTTGTACTCTCCTCCATACCTTTCTCTGCTGGCTTTCAATGACCTTTTCATGTGCGTACAGGGATTAGCGGCAGACACCTAGGACTAAGAGATGTCGAGATGTCGCCCCCATTTTGACAGATGTCAGACAATACATGTCCAGCGACACCCAAACTGGGGCTCTATGTGGGCTGGTGTGCCCTGTGAAATTACATTTCACCTTAGCCAGTTAACACGGCACTTAGCCCTACGAAGCGGTATCATGCCCGAGTCTGGCGACTCAGCAATTCTCTCTAGAATACTGAAGGCTTCGTGAAGATCTACACTAGTAGTTCCCAGTTATACCATACCGTCTGGAATCCAAACTCTGTCTTGACGTCTGACCCCGACACCTCACCTGGAAGCTGTCACCTTTGAAGTACCTGAGCGCTGCCTAACGTGGAGCACTCTTCCATTTTGTTTCTTGGTGAAGAATTGCAAGCGGCGAAGTCCTTCCGCTGATATCCTGGCTCAACTCTGTACACGTCTCGTCCACAGACAAAGGTAATTGAATTAGAAGTTGATTGTCAGCCTTCACCTAATATTCCTTGTACTTGTTCCTTGTTCCAACTGACTGTTCTCATATTCCCATGATACTATTATCCTGTCTCCTTCAGAGACTCCAGTGATATTTGACTGTGCAATTGTAATTTTGTGAATTAATTGTGGAGGTGTTGCTTAGATCAGTGTTGGTTATGCTTACAATAATTGCATAATTTAGCATTTCATTTAGTATTTGATATATTTCATATTATGCATATATTCATTTAGGCATTGATCAGTTGCTTAAGTTTTCCTGTTGTTATCCCATGTGTTACAAAGTTACCTGCTTTGCAGATTCGTGTTGTGTGCTGTCTTCTGTAGTTCAACAGTGCCACTCAACATTTACTGTCAGTGCCATTCTTCAGGATAATATTCTTGAGATTTCAGTGGGCGCAATTCTCGCTTACAGTGCTCTGCTTTATGTGTTTTAATCTTATGTGTTTGGCTATTGTTCTATGCACCATATTTACTTACTGGATTTAGTATTTTGCTTGCAACTCAGTGGCACATTTGCTCCTGATATTGTACATAGTATTCAACAGTGATACAGTGCCACGGAGCTAGTTAGAGCTCATGTAATTTTATTCTTCTGGTTACCTCAGTAAATTATATTTACAAGTGGACATAATACGTTTACCTTCAATCCTTGTTTAACCCTTAATGGACGGGTATATATATACATACATATATATATATATATATATATATATATATATATATATATATATATATATATATATATATATGCAGCTCCTAAGGCTGGGTAAACTTTGAGGTCGGCCAATTTACGAAAAAAAAAACACATCAATGGAAAGAGGAAGATATGCAAATGTACATGGTGAAAGAAAAAAAAAAACCAGATAAGAAATAAAATCAGTAACAAATGATATGTATATTTTTTGAAAAATATTTATGTAAATTTACTGAAAACGAAGATTCAGTAACTTTTTTATTCACTTTGGGTGATCTCCTAAAGTAAAATGTAAAATCGGAGGCCTGATTTGTATTGGCACTAACGCAATATGAGGCACAGGGACCAATTCATGTAATTGCACAATGTCCATGGTAGATGGAGACTGGCACTGCTCAGGGCGCTCAAGTGGCACTGGCAAAGATTTCAGGCCAGGAGTGCCTGACAAGGAACCCGGGTGTGCAAAGCCCCTAGGTGACCCTGAGTTGGATTGAGGCAGAGATTCCTGTTCCAGGGGGAATGCTTCTGGCCTTGATGACAGCAGCACATTGCAGGATGGGCCATCCTGAACATTTTGCACGTCTTATGGCAGTGCTGTCTTGCTAGCTCCCTTTCGCTGTGAGGGAGGAAGTTTTTGATGGCTGTTCTTTCATGTAGAGGGAGGACTTGGCTTTGATTGGCATTATGAGTGCCTCTTTCATCAGCAAGGTGATGCTACAGTTGCAAAGGTAGCCAGGAAATGTACAGTCTAGCTGTACATTACACAAGCAGAAACATGATTGTATAAAAGCAATTTGGCAGCACAGGCAAGCAATAAGCATACACAAGACATCTCAATGGCAGGAAATAATAATAATAATAATAATAATAATAATAATAAGTAATAATAATAATAACAGTAAGTCAGTAGTTAGTAGTTTCAGTAGTAAGTAGATGGATTTAGATAATGATGATAATAATAATAAAAGCAATTTGGCAATACAGACAAGCAATAAGCATACACAAGGCATCTCAATAGCAGGAAAGAAGTAAGCTGTTAGTATAGGCATGCAAAGCAGTACAATTATAACAAAACATTGGACACGAAAATTAAGCCAGCAGTGCATAAAGCAAGAAGTAAGGTAAAGTAGAATCCTTTTTATAAAACCATTCTGCCACTACACTTAAACATACGACTAAACATAAGGCAGCGCTGGCAACGATCATACCGTAGTTTTATTCCTTGACAACAGATGGCACTACTGGTAAGTCAGAGTGCTGATCAGCTGATAAATGCAAGCCACAGCATTTCAGATTAGATTGCTTTCAGTTTTACGAATTTATTTTTAAAGCACCAGTAATAATACAATAATTACAGCAGTAAAATAAGGATGCATGGAGTTTAGGGTAGGTAAAAGTACTGAGCGTAAGCTGGGTTAGTGAGCATCAGGGTCTACAGGAGGTCTCGAACTTAACCTACGATGTATAAAACGCAGGGCGAATTTTTGAGCGAAAATTTTTTTGGGGAAAAAAAAAGTGCGTCCTTTATGCCATCAATTACGGTAAGTATTAAAATGCGGCAGACTCTGCTGATCCTAAGTTTTTTTTTTTTTATTTGTTCAGAAATAAAGCCACTATTGAATGTGAAATGGCATTTTCAAAATTTGTTTTAGTTCGGGTGAAAGATCTGACTAAGTACGAAAATGGGGCTGATTCTGTTCATCATGACAGTTTTTTTTTCTTTTTTAAATCTGTACAGAAATAAGGTCGCTATTGCATTTTTTCTGCAGCTGTCCATGCAAGCGTCATGATTTTCATGCTGTCCAGCGCACCCAGCTACTAGAGGCGTTAGTGTCTCTGTTTACAAAATGGCAGCATATGCCCAGCCAATGATGAAGCAGAGAGTGACGCTGCTCAAGGGAATGGCTCTGGTAACCTGCTTGTGTATAGTATATTACCACATAACCGCTTAGCGCCACAAACCAATTACGCGTGCACGTAACGTTCTTTCTTCCTATAAGACTGTCACTTGACCTTCATATACATTTAGAAGACTCCCCCTTATGTTTTGAAAAGTGATTTTGTCATCACATCAATAAAAACGTGGTCTATTGGTAACATTCCTTATGGACAGAGAAGTACCCTTTTTCTTATATGCAGTAGATACGTCAGTAATTTAATGTGTGAACAAGTGTATGCCAGCTAATTTCAAGGGTATAGAAATAACCTGCTCTTCTACGTACACCTTCATTGATGAACTGTATGAGACGCATAGGTGACGCAGCGAGAAATAGCGAGTAGAATAAAATGGAAATGAAAAGGGGGATGAGTAGTGGGAGGAGAATTGGTATGCGAGAAGGATCCTGTAAAATGGCTCTGTTGTCTCCCTGCCACGCTGTC
>NC_061107.1:57284178-57294178 GCF_015104395.2 Macrobrachium nipponense | reverse complement strand
AAAAGCCGCGGAGAAAAGATTTGTGTTTTTCATTATATTTATTAATCTGGAAAAATTTTAGGAGGGAAAGGGGATGACGATTTATTTAGAATTAAAATGAAATTAATCACTAAGAACCATTGAAGCTATGCTGATCTAAATAAAGGAGAAAATTCCTATTACGTAGTAATTTGATATTAATATTGCAAGAAGCAATTCTGAATTCACCACACCTGTCTATAGAGAAAAGACCTATACAGCATGATATACATACATACATACATAATATATATATTATATATATATATATATATATATATATATATATATATATATACATATACATATACATATATACTACTATATATATATACATACATACATACATATATATATATAGATATATATCATATATATATATAATCCTCTATAGGTCTTTTTTCTATAGACAGCTGTGGTGAATTCAGAATTGATTCTTGTAATATTAATATCAAGAAAAGGCAAACTGTCTATGCTCTCAACCTCCATCGTAAACTGAATATTTGGGTGTTGTTGATTAATATAATCCAGAAAATGTGTGCATCGCCAAGGGTACTTAAAATAACAAAAGTGTCGTCTACATATCTCCTGTAGTATGCTGGTTTAAAAGAAGGTTCACATTGATTTAAAAATTATGTTTTTAAGTCCTACATAAAAAAAAAAAATTGCAAAAATGGGACCTAGAGGTGATCCCATACCAACTCCATCGACCTGCGAATAGAGTTGCTGGTTAAAAACAAACATGGAGTATTACACAGCAAGTTCCGGAAATTGTTTAAAAATAGACCTATTAAAATCATAAAACAGAGTATCATTGCTGATAAAAATCTTGTTTTGAATAATATCAATAGTTTCAAATCATGGTACATTTGTGAAAAGTTATTCAACATCGAAACTAACCATAAAATAGTGACCATTCTGGTTGATAATTTGTTATTGAAATTCGTATCCATTTTTTAATGTGTATTCATTAACATTAAATTCAGAGAGTAAACCAGCTAAATACTTGGAGATCGAGAACGAAGGGCTATTGTAGTCGGCCATAATGGGTCTAACAGGGGTATTTGGTTTATGTATTTTTGGTAGTCCATATAAAATACTAAAGGACGAACCAGTATAATATTATAATTTTTTATTTTTCTTGGGAATCTATTAATTCCTTCTTCTCGTTTATATATATCCAGAAAGTTAGGGTCACCATGGGATTGGAATTTGGTAGTGTCAGTTAAAATGTTTTTAATTTTCTGATATTATCAATCTTATTCAGAATAACTACTCCCTTGCCCTTGTAAGGTTTGCAAATTATTATGTCATCTCGTTTTTTCAGGGTCAAGAGTATCTTTAAATAATTTTTTCTAAAAAATGGTGTCCCGGTTGTGCTTAAACTGGAATAAGTTTTATGTATAAGAGCCGACATTTTCTATTGTAAGTTACCTGTATTTTTCACCACATCGCGTTTAATAAGTCTTTGAAACAGCACCTCAAATGGAAGGAAAATCTGGCATAGTTCGGTCTACAAGAAGGTAAACAGAAATCTAAACCAAGCGAAAGTAGATAAAATGTAGTCATTTCTTTGATAAAAATCGGGAATGACAAAGCCTAGGTTTTGAAGTTTTTTGGATGATGTTCACATACAGATGAGATAAAATCATTGACAAATTTATAAAAGAGGCTTTGGTACAATAATCGATCCAAGAGCGATAAATCAGCAAAAAGTGTTTTCTTAAGTTGACGTAAGTCTTCGGATGGACGCATTCTTGGTGTTAATATCATGAAGACCTTTCTTGGTTTGTGTCTGAGATGCAGGTGTTCGTTTGGAAGAAATGGCTGGTCCTTGTTTACCGCTCTTGCTTGTTCCCACTTGCATCAACTTTGGTGGGCTTGACCACTGGAACACTTATTTCAGAATAGGGCAGGGGGATTGTCCCGAGTGCTGACATATTCCTATTCCCAGTCTGATTTATGACAGGAGTTTCCGGAATCTTCAAATCTCGTTTCCACTTTCCTCCTGACTTTTAACTGTCGATGATCCCTGGGAATTCTTGAATGTCCCGTGAGGGATCAAAGTACGAACAGGAATCTGCGAGAAGGCCTCGGGCGATAATCACCTCAGGCACTCATCTCGAGCAAATTGCTTTTGCAGTCACGCCTACCGTTCAAGTGACTCAAATCTGGCTAAATAGGTCAAAGCAGTGTTAACATATAGAATGATAAGGTAATATGAGTTCATCAGAAATTTTCCAGGATGATTTACAGTCATCTGACGTCCTAACACATTTTGTTTTTTTTCTGGGAGGTCAGGAATGAGTTGCTTTAATTTCCAGAAGAAAGAGACTTCAAAAGAAACGAGTGGGCGAAATATGCTCAAGTAAAGAAACGCAATCCTTACATTCTTCTGGTAGAAAAGTGATCAGCTTCGTGCGAACAAGAAAAAAAGAGAAATGAGGTCTTCGCTCATTATACCGTCATTCACATCCGTTTTCCTTCAAGCAATCAGTAAAGTGCTCCATGCACTTTACAGCCCAAGGCTTTTTTTCTCCTTGCCGCTTTGCAAAAAGTTATAATGAAAAGTGAGAAGGTAATCAACAACGAACATAAAAGTAGTGCGGAAGTTGCCTTTACTTCCGAGGCCGAAAAAAGTATCAAAATGCAACACTGTTTTCAAACGAATAATATCCAAGAGTATTCTTATCCGAGATATATACTTTACACAGCATACAAAGATGGTAATATTCACCCTGTGGCAGTAGCTGCGCTGAAAAGAAAAACTACTATTCTTACCGTTTGCATAACCACCATCCTCTCTCCCCCCCCCCCCTCCCCTCTCTCTCTCTCTCTCTCCTCTCTCTCTCTCGTAGTAGCCATCTTGCTTGGTGAGACGTTCTTGCGCGAAGTCAGATTAATCAACAGATATCACAAGTTTAACATACGTCTAGAATTTGAGAAATATCTAGAAGTGTTCGTGAACTATCGGTGATAAGATTAGTGTGAAAATAGTAGGATAAAGCGTCTTCTAAGTTAGTTTATCAAGTGAAATACTGTAAATCAGAACAAGATGGCAGTAAGTTCCAACTGCGGGAAAAAATGGCGAGATTTAGCTTGCTTGACAGATTCGCAATACGATGAGGTAGCAGGAAGGGAACTGGCATTTCTCATCTATGAGATCAGTAACAGTCCTAACCAAAAAGATACAAAAGCATTCATAAATATATTAGAAGGATATAATCCTTCAAACTGGAACAAATCAACTGAAAACATCTTGAAAATAATTGAAGAAGTTCCAAATAAAATCCAAGTGGTCAAGAGACTCATAAAGAAAATATACATAAACCAACATATTCCGACAAAGAAAATGGATAAGGTGAACCTTGTGAATATCCTAATTGATGCATTAGGAAAAAGAATGCCAAAAGCATGTAAACTGTGTAAGGTGTGGTATAGCATAGTTAATCCACAAAACCTAATCAGAAAATGTGCTGCATGCAACATTCCGACCCATCCACAGTGTGCTGAGGTAATGCAAGATATGAGAAAAGACACAAGAATTTTTTGCTCAACATGTCTACCATGGATAGACAATGTTATTAAATCAAGATTGAATGTACAAATAGTTGAGGATGGAAAAGAACGAAGAAGAGGAGGAAGAGGAAAGAAAGAAGAAGAAGAAGAAAGGAAACGGAAGGAAGAAAGTAAAACAAAACTGAAATGCCAAGAACAAGATAAGGACACAAAGAACAAGGATAAAAGAATATGGATGCAGAGATACTCATTGATACTACATATGAGGCTATAAAGCAGCATACCTACGAAGAAATAAATTATGATATGACAACACAAAAGAAAATCCCGAAGAGGCTCTACCCAGATCTACATAATGACGGGAAAGAGGAAAAAATATACAAAAAAGACAAAGTCTGCAACCTTTTGAAAAGAGGGAATTGCAGATTTGGAGAAAAATGTTACTACAAACATCCAAAGGTATGTCACAACTATGAAATATATGGTAAATGTGCATACCTAGATGGCTATGAGGATGATTGCAGAGATCTACATCCAAAAATATGCAAAAACCTAAAAGAAAGAAAAGGATGTAAGTTTGACAAAAAATGTAAATATATATCCACCCTGTAGCCATGAAACATAATCAAATAAATAACCAATCAAGTAATAAAATCCAAAATAAGAAAGAAACAAATAAAGAGAGGAATGAAGAATATCAGGTAAAAGAAAAAAGCAAGCCATCAACGAGATATGCAGAGGTGTCAGCAAAAAATTTCAAAGCATCAGCTCCAAGATTCTACTCAAGAGATAATAACTGTTTTTATTATGCAAGAGGATATTGCAGATATGGAGAAAATTGCAGATTCAGACACAAAATGAATAATTATGATGAAGGAAGAACAAATACTATGGAAAAGTTGGATTTTTTAATGTCAGAATTTCTGGAAATGAAAAAAAGAACAACATACCAGAACAGGAAAGATGACATGGGAACGAAAAATCCTTAATTATTACCAATATTAAATGGAAGGAGAAAACACGTAAACCATCATAGTGATGAATCGCAGGGTTTAGTTACGAATAACTCAAAAAGAAAAATAGAGTACTTAGAAGAACTAACCCAAATTGAAAAGAAAATAGATATAATGAATATAAGTGAAACCTGGTATTCCCAAGAGACTGGGAATGATGATCAAATAAAAGGGTTCCAAACTTATAGATCAGATAGAAAAAATAGGAATCAAGGCGAACCGCAATATATGGGAAAGACAAAAAACAAGGAAAAATATATGAGAAATATAGTAACTCAGAATGTGAACTAATAGCGGTAGAATTTGAATCTGAAAAATTAATGAACATAGTAATATATAGACCTCCTAATACTAAAGAGTTTGACTTAATAATAGAAAAATTGGATGATATATGTAGAAATCACAAGGACTGGACTATTCTCCTATCTGGAGACTTTCAACTTTCCTTTCGTAGACTGGAAGAACGAATAGGAGATTGTGGATGTACTTATACATATAAAAAGAGAGTAATAGTAGTGCAGAAGATAAGAGGCAATTCGAAAAGCTTTTAGATATGCTACTAGAATACAACATTCAACAAATAAATCACCTGCCAACAAGAAAGGAAAATACTTTAGACCTAGTATTTGTGAACGAGATGAATTATGTTAAAGAAATAATAGTTTATAATGCGAGTATTTCAGACCATAATGTCATAGAATTAACAGTCCATTCCAAAGCAAGTGAAAACAGAGATAAGCAAGAAAAGAAAAAGTGAGAAGGATATGGAAAATACCACTTCTACAGTAAAAAAAATATAAAAATGGTCAGAAATAAATGAAGAATTAAACAAAGATTGGGATAACATTTTCGTAAGTGATGACATAAGGGTAAATACGGAGATATTATATAAGATAGAGAAAATAGTGGATAAATATATACCGAAGAAGAAAAGTAAACATCAGTCATGCATACCAAGAGACAGAAGGATCTTGTTCCAGAAAATCAGAAAGTGGAAAAAAGGTCTTGCAAAAAGAAAAACAATACATGGAAAGTTATTGAACTAAAAAGTAAGATAGAAAATGCAGAACAAAAGATTATACAATCAAAAGAAAATGAAAAACGGGACTTGGAAGAAAAAACCCTAATAAATATCAAGCAAAACCCCAAACTATTATACTCATATGCGAAGAAGCTTAATAAAAGAAGAATAGAAATAGGCCCTCTAAGAATTGAAGGGAGATTAACGAATGAAAAAAAGGAAATTTGCAACATATTGGCAGAACGATATAAGAGAGAATTCACCCCTAGGATAGATAATGAAGATAATGATATAGAAGTAAGGGATGAAAATAGTGAATATTTAGCTGACATAGATATTAATGAAGCTGATATTGTGCAGGCTATTAATGAAATTAAAAAAAATGGAGCTGCTGCAGGGCCTGATGGAGTGCCTGCTATTTTGTTAAAGAAAGTAGTTCATTCTATCGCAAAGCCACTTGCAATATTATTAAGACAAAGTGTAGATACAGGCAAGATTTATGATGAGCACAAATTAGCATATATTTACCCCTACTTTCAAAGTGGATCAAGGAACTAGAGGCAAGTAATTATAGGCCGTGAGTCTAACATCACATATTATGCAAAGTGTATGAAAAAAAAAAAAAAAAAGGGTAATGAAGAAAAATATTATGAAACATTTAATAAAAAATAATTTGTTTAATAAAGGACAACATGGTTTCGTACCCGGAAAAAGTACACAAACCCAACTGTTAGTCCACCGTGAGAACATATTCAAAAATATGAAAAGCGGAAATGAAACAGATGGGGTTTATCTAGACTTTGCAAAAGCTTTTGACAAAGTAGACCATAATATAATAGCGAAGAAAATTAGAAAACACAATATCGTGGATAAAGTAGGAAGATGGTTAAAAGAATTTTTACACAACAGAAAACAGATAGTTATTGCAAACGACGAAAAATCGGATGAAGCCAAGTAATACCAGGGTGCCACAAGGTACGGTGTTAGCTGCAATACTGTTTGTTTATTATGATTGAAGACATAGACAGTAATGTTAAGGATTCGGTAGTGAGTAGTTTCGCAGATGACACAAGAATAAGTAGAGAAATTACTTGTGATGAAGATAGGAACGCTTTACAAAGAGACCTTAACAAAGTATATGATTGGGCAGAGGTAAATAGAATGGTATTTAACTCTGATAAATTTGAATCAATAAATTATGGAGACAGAGAAAGAAAGCTATATGCATATAGGGGACCTAATAATGAGACAATCACAAATAAGGAAGCAGTTAAAGACGTTGGCGTGATGATGAATAGGAACATGTTATGCAATGATCAAATAGCAATTCTATTGGTAAAATGTAAAGCAAAAATGGGAATGTTGTTACGGCACTTCAAAACAAGAAAAGCTGAACACATGATTATTCTTTATAAAACATATGTTCGTAGTCCACTTGAATATTGCAATATGATATGGTACCCACACTATCAAAAGGATATTGCACAAATAGAGAGTGTACAAAGGTCCTTTACAGCTAGAATAGAAGAAGTTAAAGACCTTGACTACTGGGAAAGACTACAATCCTTAAAATTATATAGTCTAGAAAGGAGAAGAGAACGCTACATGATAATTCAGGCATGGAAGCAGATAGAAGGAATAGCAGAAAATATCATGGAACTAAAAATATCAGAAAGAGCAAGCAGAGGTAGATTAATAGTGCCCAAAACTATACCAGGAAAAATAAGGAAAGCACACAGGACATTACTCCACTACGCACCAGCATCGATAATGCAGCGTCTATTCAATGCGTTGCTAGCTCATCTGAGGAATATATCAGGAGTGAGCGTAGATGTGTTTAAGAATAAGCTCGACAAATATCTAAACTGCATCCCAGACCATCCAAGATTGGAAGATGCAAAATATACCGGAAGATGTACTAGCAACTCTCTGGTAGACATTAGAGGTGCCTCACACTGAGGGACCTGGGGCAACCCGAACGAACTGTAAGGTCTCTCTCTCACACACACACACACACACACACACACACACACAAACAGACGCACACGCGCATTTATTGCAAGTAACATGGCATTCTTTCAATGACCGAACATATCAGTATTATGACAGTGACGGAGATTTTTCAAAATATCAGACCTGTGAAAATATAACATTTAATGCCAATGATATCTGATATGAATTCCTGTGAAAATCTAATAAGAAATAAAGGACGCTTGAACAAATACATTTAGTTACTTTAAAAGCTTACTTAGTAAATTAAGCAATTATTGCTGAATTATAAAGTATGATTGATATACAAAGTAAATATCTTTGGTATATCCAGAGAGTTTTATAGTCTGTGTGTATGTACACTCGGCAAGGAAAGTTAAGATACAGTTTTTTAAAATCTTCGGACATACATTGTTCAATAATGCCACACCTGGCAACTCTTGAAAGGGGGCGGAGCTTCAAAATCGTAGCGATTGTTGCTTTCTAGATTTCCAACAACTTTACACCATAAAGATTCTGTTGAGGTCCTATAATCATTAATACTGGAATGTAGAAACAGGCTCTATATTATTCGTTAATGTTGGTTTGGTAACGTCAGTTGAGGGTAGAATATCGATCATCCTTTTTTAAAACCTACTGTGAATCCTTATTTATAAGTAATATTTGACACTAAACACGTTAAATTCCGTAATTGAAGACGGTTCTTAAACAATGAGAGAAAGTGTTTTAAAATTTGGGCAGTACTTGTGGAAATCGTGAGGAACAATACAGTAAAGGATGAAATATGACCATAGAGAGAGCGCGCACAAGCTTAGGTCTATCGATAGAGATACTTAATTCATTATATTTACTTTGAGAGATTAAGTGATAATATTTTTTCAAATGTTTCAAAAGTTGGAGAGGAGAGAGAGAGAGAGAGAGAGAGAGAGAGAGAGAGAGAGAGAGAGAGACTTGGAAGAGAGAGAGAGAGAGAGAGAGAGAGAGAGAGAGAGAGAAGCGCATGCATAGGCCTATCTATAGAGATACTTAATTCATTATATACTTTGAGAGATTGAGTGATAATATTTTTTCAAACGTGTTTTAAAAGCTGGGAGAGAGAGAGAGAGAGAGAGAGAGAGAGAGAGAGAAGCAAAATTTGCTCATGTGAAAGCTTAGGCCTATTTATAACTACTTAATTTCATATTTTCTTTGGGAGATTGAGTGGTAATATATATTTTTTAAAGTATGTTTTAGAAGTGGAGAGAGAGAGAGAGAGAGAGAGAGAGAGAGAGAGAGAGAGAGAGAGAGAGAGAGAGAGAGAGAGAGAGAGAGAGAGAATTATAGTACTGGTGACGGACTTGTGACGGGGGAAAGGAAGAAGAAAATATAATGAATTAAGTATCTCTATCGATAGGCCTATGCTTGCGCGATATGATATGACTGCCAAGGTCGTGCTGCACTATGCTAGATAAAATTTGAAGGATCATAATATTCAAGTTAATTCTCTAAAAAATTCTTACCCTAATCTTGATTACATTCGACAGTTGTCGTAGCATTCAAAGATTGTAAACAGACGTGGAAAATGCTACACAGGGTGCGGTCATTCTTGCTCTCTTGATATAGTCTTGACTTTTGAAAATCGGGTTTCATCCACAAATCATTCACGAAAAAAGCTGTGTTAATTAAAAAATATTTATTACCACAAATAACTCAATATGTATTGCACAGGCAATTAAAGTTTTATATCGTGGAAGATCTTTCAGCCTCGCGGCAAAGAAATGCAGTCGTGTAGGGCTGTAGGCTACTACGAACTGCTCTGTAATGGGAGCATATAGCCAGAAAATCTTTGAGCTGACATGCTACTTTAATCTTGATTAAGATTTATATTTAAAGACAGTAGCTTTGTAAACAGCAACTAGCATTCGATCCCTGTCAACGTCAAAGTAATCAAAGTGTGAAATCCGTTACGTAGCCAGTATCCAGTGACTTGCGCTTTCCCGCTCGGAGTTCTAAGGCTCCTCCTCACATGATAGAAAACGCTCTTGTGGATGCAACTAGATTTGGTCAACCTACCTTAGCCGTCGCAACATTGAGTGCCATTGACGTCAGCTAACTTTAATCCCTTTGGAATACAAACATAAGTTTGTAGAAACTAAAATAATTGCATTCACCACTTAGGATGAGGCAATATACGGTATATACCTCCGTTCATGAAGCAAAACGAGTAATTATTGTCGTCGTGATACATAGTACTAAAATCAGAAATTCACATTCTATCTACCAGATCTCTATGAACGAAACCATCTGAGATATTCCAATTACTTCGGACATATATCGTGTTTTTAAGTATCTGCATGGTTTTGTTTTGCAGTTTTAACTTATATGATATAATTTGCAGTATATTTTCATATTCTAGAGTAAATTTAGCGATATTATGTCTTTTCAGTAAAAACAAATGGGA
>NC_061107.1:57274178-57279178 GCF_015104395.2 Macrobrachium nipponense | reverse complement strand
CGAGGCGACATGAACTTTAACCTCTCGCGGTGGTGTAGTAGGAAAAGCTCACTGACGTTCCTGGGTTTGAAAGGATCCAGGTTCGCGCCCTGGTCAGGCAAACTATTATCGAAAAAAAATTCTTTGTTTTCTATTTATGAAAATATATTAACCGAGGGGGTTAGACGAATTAGGATTAAAGGACCATTGTGGCTCGATATATCTATTAGATCACGGAAAAATGTGATATTGATTAAGATTGGCTACGTGCTGTTCAAAAGGCACTTACAAAAAAACAACTACCAGTAGGGTGGGTTTGTATGTTTTTGGGTCGCCCCCCAAAAACCCAACTAGTACTGCGCGGGGGGAGGTATTAAGTCCGGGTGAGGTAGGGCGACATGAACGTTTTTAACTCGTGTGTGAGACGCTTCACTGACTCCCTGGGTTGAAAGGATCATAGGTCGCGTCCCCTGTCCCAGCGTCGTATATATGTTCCCCTTCGGTAAGCATAATATGTAATTATATTCATTGTGCTGTATGAGAATACGGAAATGTGATATGACCTTAGATTGGGGGTACGGTTGTTGTCCAAAAAAGGGCCACCTTACCAAAAAACCAACTACCGGGGGGAAAGGTCGGGGGAGGGTGGGGTTTGGGAGGTTGGTTTCCTTCCAAAAAAAACCAAAAAAATAAAAATTACCTGGGCGCGGGGAAAAAAGGGTTTATATGGGGTGGGGGGAAAGGAAAGGGGGCGACATTTTGGAACCTTGTTAAAAAACCCTCGCGGGTTGGTTGTTAGTAGGAAAAGCTTCCCACTGGGGGACTTCCTTTGGTTTAAAGGAATCCATAGGTTCGGGGGGGGGGGCCCGGTTTCCAGGGGCAAAATCTATTTATGAGAAAAAAAAAAAATTTTCCCCCTTCGGTTAAGGCATAAAATGGGGGGGAAAAATATAATTTTAAAAATTCCGAAGGGTTAGGGGAGCGGGAAATTAGATATTTAAAGGGGGACATGGTAGGGGGGGGCTCGATTAAATGTTAATGAATTCCACGGAAAATGTGGAATGGAACTTATAGATTGGCTACGTGCTGTCAAAAGCACTTACAAAACAATACGGGAGTCGAGGTGGGTTGTGTTTTGTCTCCAAACCAACTAATTACCTGCGCCGGAAAGGTATTATGAGGGTGAGAGGAGGGACATGAACTTTTATTCCCCTCGCGGTGTTAGTAGGAAAAGCTTCCACCTGACGTTCCGGGGTTTGAAAGGATCCATAGGGTTCGCGCCTGGTCAGGCCAAATCTTATTTCGAGAAAAAATTCCCCTTCGGTAAGCATATATGAAAATATATTAATTCCGGAGGTAGAGCGAATAGATATTTAAAGGACTTGTAGCTCGGCTATATGTATATGAATCACGGAAATGTGATATGATTTATAGGATTGGCTAACGTTGTTTTCAAAAGCACTCAAACATACGGAGTCGAGGTGGGTTGATGTTGGTCTCCAAACCAAATAATTACCTGCGGCGAAAGGTTATATGAGGGTGAGGAGGCGACATTGAACTTTTTAACCTCTCGCGGTGGGTGTAGTAAGAGCTTCATGACTTTCCTGGGTTTGAAAGGATCCATAGGTTTCGCGCCTGGTCCAGGCAAATCTATTATCGAGAAAAAATTCCCTTCGGTTAAGCATATAAATGAAAATATATTAATTCCGAGGTAGAGCGGAATTAGATATTAAAGGACATTGTAGCTCGATATATGTATATGAATCACGGAAATGTGATATGACTTATAGATTGGCTACGTGCTGTCAAAAGCACTACAAACACTACGGAGTCGAGGTGGGTTGATGTTGTCTCCAAACCAACTAATTACCTGCGCGCGAAAGGTATATGAGGGTGAGAGGCGACATGAACTTTTAACCTCTCGCGGTGGTGTAGTAGGAAAAGCTTCACTGACGTTCCTGGGTTTGAAAGGATCCATAGGTTCGCGCCCTGGTCCAGGCAAATCTATTATCGAGAAATTCCCCTTCGGTTAAGCATATATGAAAATATATTAATTCCGAGGTAGAGCGAATTAGATATTAAAGGGACATTGTGCTCGATATATTATATGAATCTCGGAAATGTGATATGACTTATAGATTGGCTACGTGCTGTCAAAAGCATACAAACACTACCGGAGTCGAGGTGGGTTGGATGTTGTCTCCAAACCAACTAATTACCTGCGCAGCGAAAGGTACTATGAGGGTGAGAGGCGACATGAACTTTTTAACCTCTCGCGGTGTGTAGTAGGAAAAGCCTCACTGACGTTCTGGGTTTGAAAGGATCCATAGGTTCGCGCCCTGGTCCAGGCAAATCTATTATCGAGAAAAATTCCCCTTCGGTTAAGCAGATATCAAAATAAAATAATTAATTCCGAGGTAGAAGCGATTAGATATTAAAGACATTGTAGCTCGATATATGTATGAATCACGGAAATGTGATTGACTTATAGATTGCTACGTGCTGTCAAAAGCAGGCTACAAACACTACCGAGTGAGGTGGGTTGATGTTGTCGGGTCCAAACCAACTATTACCTGCGCGCGAAAGGTATATTGAGGGTGAGAGGCGACATGAACCTTTTAACCTCTCGCGGTGGTGTAGTAGGAAAAGCTTCACTGACGTTCCTGGGTTTGAAAGGAGCCATAGGTTCGCGCCTGGTCCAGGCAAATCTATTATCGAGAAAAAATTCCCCTTCGGTTAAGCATATATGAAATATATTATTCGCAGGTAGAGCGAATTGAATATTAAAGGACATTGTAGCTCGATATATGGTAGGATGAATCACGGAAATGATATTGACTTATAGATTGGCTTACGTGCTGTCAAAAGCACTACAAACACTACCGGAGTCGAGGTGGGTTGATGTTGTCTCCAAACCAAACTAATTACCTGCTCGCGAAAGGTATATGAGGGTGAGAGGCGACATGAACTTTTAAACCTCTCCGGTGGTGTGTAGGAAAAGCTTCACTGACGTTCCTGGGTTTTGAAAGGATCCTAGGTTCGCGCCCTGGTCCAGGCAAATCTATTATCGAGAAAAAATTCCCTTCGGTTAAGCATATATGAAAATATTAATACCGAGGTAGAGCGAATTAGATATTAAAGGACATTGTAGCTCGATATATGTATATGAATCACGGAACTGTATATGACTTATAGATTGGATACGTGCTGTCAAAAAGCACTACAATACCGGAGTCGAGGTGGTTGATGTTTCTCCAAACCAACTAATTACCAGTCGCGCGAAAGGTATGAGGGTGAGAGGCGACATGAACTTTTTAAACCTCTCGCGTGGTGTAGTAGGAAAAGCTTCACTGACGTTCCTGGGTTTGAAAGGATCCATAGGTTCGCGTCTGGTCCAGGCAAATCTATTATCGAGAAAAAATTAAAACCTCCCTTCGGTTAAGCATATATGAAAATATATTAATTCCGAGTTAGCGAATTAGGATGATTAAAGGACATTGTAGCTTCGTATAGTATATTGAGGCACGGATTGATATGCTTATATTGGCTACGTGCTCAAAACACTAAACACTACCGGAGTCGAGGTGGGTGATGTTGTCTCCAAAACCAACTATTACCTCGCGCGGAAAGGTAGATGAGGGTGAGGACTTACTTTTAACCTCTCGCGGTGGTGTAGTTGAAAAGGCTTCACTGACGTTCCTGGGGTTTGAGGTCCATAGGTTCGCGCTGTCAAAAGGCACTATTATCGAGAAATTCCCCTTCGAAGACATTGAAAAATATATAATTCCGAGTAGACGAATTGATATTAAAGGACATTGTAGCTTGATATGTTGTCTCCAATCAACGAATGATATGACCTTATTGCTTGCTACGTGCTGTCAAAGGCACTACAAACACTACCGGAGTCGAGGGTTGATGTTTCCCCAAAAACCTAATTACCTCGGCGAAAGTATAGACAGTAGAGGGCGACATGAACTTTTACCTCTCGCGGTGGTGTAGTAGGAAAAGCTTCACTGACGTTCCTGGGTTTGAAAGGATCCATAGGTTCGCGCCCTGGTCCAGGCAAATCTATTATCGAGAAAAAATTCCCTTCGTTAATCATATATGAAAATATATTAATTCCGAGTAGAGCGAATTAGATATTAAAGGACATTGTAGCTCGATATATGTATATGAATCACGGAAATGTGATATGACTTATAGATTGCCTACGTGCTGTCAAAAGCACTACAAACACTACCGGAGTCGAGTGGGTTGATGTTGTCTCCAAACAACTAATTACCTGCGCGGGAAAGGTATATGAGGGTGAGAGGCGACATGAACTTTTAACCTCTCGCGGTGGTGTAGTATGGAAAAGCTTCACTGACGTTCCTGGGTTTGAAAGGATCCATAGGTTCGCGTCCTGGTCCAGGCAAATCTATTATCGAGAAAAATTCCCCTTCGGTTAACGCATATATGAAAATATATTAATTCCGAGGTAGAGCGAATTAGATATTAAACAGGACATTGTAGCTCGATATATGTATATGAATCACGGAAATGTGATAGACTTATAGATTGGCTACGTGCTGTCAAAAGCACTACAAACACTACCGGAGTCGAGGTGGGTTGATGTTGTCTCCAAACCAACTAATTACCTGCGCGCGAAAGGTATGAGGGTGAGAGGCGACATGAACTTTTAAACCCTCTCGCGGTGGTGTAGTAGGAAAAAGCTTCACTGACGTTCCTGGGTTTGAAAGGATCCATAGGTTCGCGCCCTGGTCTCCAGGCAAATCTATTATCGAGAAAAAATTCCCCTTCGGTTAAGCATATATGAAAATATATTAACTTCCGAGGTAGAGCGAATTAGATATTAAAGGACATTGTAGCTCGATATATGTATATGAATCACGGAAATGTGATATGACTTATAGATTGGCTACGTGCTGTCAAAAGCACTACAAACATACCGGAGTCCGAGTGGGTTGATGTTGTCTCCAAACCAACTAATTACCTGCGCGCGAAAGGTATATGAGGGTGAG
>NC_061107.1:57261678-57271678 GCF_015104395.2 Macrobrachium nipponense | reverse complement strand
TGGAACGTCCGCTTTCTCCCACGTAACATTCATTGCAATCACTACAAGTATTACTATACTCCTACATTCTCTCTATTACCCGGGTTATTTTTAATGAGTTTCTTCTTGATTGTACTATTGTACTGAAAAACTACGTTGAAGCCGTTCTTTTTTCCTTTAAGCTGCCTAGAAAATTTATTAAGTTCTCTGTTATAAGGAAGAGCAAGAGATGCCTTAAAATCTGCCTTTTCAGTTATATCATGAGGGGCGTAAAACATCGATCTAGCTTTAGATAGAGACTGTAGTATGAAAAACTTTGGGTAACACAGTTTAGTAAAACTATCTACCAAGAAATTTATTTCGGCGTCAATGAACTGGGGATCACATATTCGGTATGCTCGAAAAAACAAAATTGGTTAAAACGTTGTGCTTTACTTTCGGTTCATGATATGAAAAGTAATGGATATAGGTGTTTGTGTGGTGTTCTTCCTATACACGCTGAATTTAAAGTCACTACTCACTGTGTCTCTATGAACTACCATATCTAGAAAGGGAAGCCTATTTTCCATTTCCTTTTCCACTGTAAATTTAATAGAGGGCAAAAAACCATTTAGCAACTCTAAAAACCTATGAAAGGCTTCCTGCCGTGTCTATAAACAATAAAAACATCATCTACATACCTAACCCAAATTTCAGGCTTGATATCTTCTGGTAGTGTGTCAACGTAAACCTTTTCGAAAAATTCCATACATAAGTTAGCCAATATAGGGGAGAGAGGTGAGCCCATCGAGACCCCGGATTTTTGTTGATAGAACGAACCATTAAACTCAAAAATTGTAGATTCAACGCAAATGTTAATCAAATGACAAAATTTATCTATGTGCATAGGTGGCTTGAAAATATTATCTGAGGTTAATTTCTTCAAGTTGTCGAGCACGAAACTCAGTGGTACATTTGTGAATAAGAAACTATATCTAGACTGTACATAGTACCTATATAATTCTTTTCCTTAATTTGATCCATAAAATCCATACTGTGCTTAATGTGAGATTTCGAAATTGGTCCCTATTAATTTCCCCAAAACATCCGCTAACCATGATGACAGATCCGACTGAGGATTGTTGCAGCTAGCGACAATGGGCCTTAAAGGACACCCCTCCTTGTGAATATTGGGAGTTCCGTAAAAAAACTAAAAGACGGCAGTTTTCTCGCTAGCTTACTCAGGACTATATTTCTGGTTTTCTTTTTCCACACCACTGCTAACTATGGCTTTTATTTTCTTGTTAAATTCAGACTGCAAATCGCTAATGCAAGGGGGTTTTGTTACTTTTAGGTAGTGTTACTATCGTTTAAGAGCCTGTGTGCCTTGATCAGGTAATCGTTCTTATTCATAACCACTACACAGCCTCCTTTGTCTGCTTTTAAAATTTTAATACTTGAATTCTTCTTCAATCTATCTAATGCCAAGTTGAAACGTCGTGGTAAATGATCTACCTTCTTCTCAAAACTATGAAGCAAACATGCCTTTAATAAAATCTACGTTTACTCCTGTATGCTTGTAGTTAAATGATTGATGCTACCAATACCTCTAATGAAATCAATATCCCAGTGCCCAGTGAAAAATTGAGGACCTAGGCTAAGGAGTATTTTACTATCCTCATCTAGCTCACAGTCCGCAAGTATTTGATATATCCTGATTAAAAGCAAGATTCCAAACAGAGTGCCTACTAAATTTCTAAGCTTCCCATCTAGCTGAGCTTCATGTGCCAACGACTTTTGCGAAGCTACCTCACCTGCACAATTAACAATCCAGTCAAAGTTGATATCTGTTCTCCTTTTGTAGATTTCTTGCCGTAGGTTATTTTTCCTGTGTCTAATTTCCAAAAGAATTTCCTCGCGTTTGAACTTAGCTTGCTTCACTTGGTCCTCCAAAAAGTCTCTCTTGTATCTGGGAAACGGATCTCCTTCAAAAGAGTCCCTGCATAACCAGCCGTACATTTTCGGAACCACCTGCTCTGCAATACAATCTTGAAGGAATATGATTTGATTTTTCAGTCTACTGGCGGTAATGCATCTTCTTTCGTATAGTCTGTACTCCTGAAGAACCTGAGTTCCCAAAGCTTGCCGGATGAGGTCTCCTATAATGTTAGCCATTAATGTTTTGTGGATGTACTACGTGGAAACATAAATGCAGAAGCCAGGTACTATGTCGTACCTCTAAGTAAATGGGGATACAATCCACAATGAAGTAAATTCCTCTTGTAGTTTAAAATATATATTACTTGTATAGGATTAAAGCTTTCGACCATCAACTGTGGTCTTGTTCACTAAAGTGTGATATGTCACCTCAAGGAACTGACAAGAAAGAAGATGCATTACCGCCAGTAGACTGAAAATCAAATCATATTCCTTCAAGATTGTATTGCAGAGCAGGTGGTTCCGAAAATGTACGGCTGGTTATGCAGGGACTCTTTGAAGGAGATCCGTTTCCCAGATACAAGAGAGACTTTTTGGAGGACCAAGTGAAGCAAAGCTAAGTTCAAACGCGAGGAAATTCTTTTGGAAAAAAAATTGACACAGGAAAAATAACCTACGGCAAGAAATCTACAAGGAGAACAGATATCAACTTTGACTGGATTGTTAATTGTGCAGGTGAGGTAGCTTCGCAAAAGTCGTTGGCCACAATAAAGCTCAGCTAGATGGGAAGCTTAGAAAATTTATGTAGGCACTCTGTTTGGAATCTTGCTTTTAATCAGGATAATATCAAAATACTTGCGGACTGTGAGCTAGATGAGGATAGTAAAATACTTCTTAGCCTAGGTCTCAATTTTTCTCTGGGCACTGAGGATATTGATTTCATTAGAGGTATTGGTAGCATCAATCAATTAACTACAAGCATAACAGGAGTAAACGTAGATTTTTATTAAAGGTATGTTGCTTCATAGTTTTGAGAAGAAGGTAGATCATTTACCCACGACGTTCTTTCAACTTGGCATTAGATAGATTGAAGAAGAATTCAAGTATTAAAATTTTAAAATTTTAAAAAGGCAGACAAAGGAGGCTGTGTAGTGGTTATGAATAAGAACGATTACCTGATCAAGGCACACAGGCTCTTAAACGATAGTAACACATACCTAAAAGTAACAAAACCCCCTTGCATTAGCGATTTGCAGTCTGAATTTAACAAGAAAATAAAAGCCATAGTTAGCAGTGGTGTGGAAAAAGAAACCAGAAATATAGTCCTGAGTAAGCTAGCGAGAAAACTGCCGTCTTTTAGTTATTTTTACGGAACTCCAAGATTCACAAGGAGGGGTGTCCTTTAAGGCCCATTGTCGCTAGCTGCAACAATCCTCAGTCGGATCTGTCATCATGGTTAGCGGATGTTTTGGGGAAATTTAATAGGGACTATTTCGAAATCTCACATTAAGCACAGTATGGATTTTATGGATCAAATTAAGGAAAAGAATTATATAGGTACTATGTACAGTCTAGATATAGTTTCTTTATTCACAAATGTACCACTGAGTTTCGTGCTCGACAACTTGAAGAAATTAGCCTCAGATAATATTTTCAAGCCACCTATGCACATAGATAAATTTTGTCATTTGATTAACATTTGCGTTGAATCTACAATTTTTGAGTTTAATGGTTCGTTCTATCAACAAAATCCGGGGTCTCGATGGGCTCACCTCTCTCCCCTATATTGGCTAACTTATGTATGGAATTTTTCGAAAAGGTTTACGTTGACACACTACCAGAAGACATCAAGCCTGAAATTTGGGTTAGGTATGTAGATGATGTTTTTATTGTTTATAGAGACGGCGAGGAAGCCTTTCATAGGTTTTTAGAGTTGCTAAATGGTTTTTTGCCTCTATTAAATTTACAGTGGAAAAGGAAAATGGAAAATAGGCTTCCCTTTCTAGATATGGTAGTTCATAGAGACACAGTGAGTAGTGACTTTAAATTCAGCGTGTATAGGAAGAACACCCCACACAAACACCTATATCCATTACTTTTCATATCATGAACCGAAAGTAAAGCACAACGTTTTAACCAATTTGTTTTTTCGAGCATACCGAATATGTGATCCCCAGTTCATTGACGCCGAAATAAATTTCTTGGTAGATAGTTTTACTAAACTGTGTTACCCAAAGTTTTTCATACTACAGTCTCTATCTAAAGCTAGATCGATGTTTTACGCCCCTCATGATATAACTGAAAAGGCAGATTTTAAGGCATCTCTTGCTCTTCCTTATAACAGAGAACTTAATAAATTTTCTAGGCAGCTTAAAGGAAAAAAGAACGGCTTCAACGTAGTTTTTCAGTACAATAGTACAATCAAGAAGAAACTCATTAAAATACCGGGTAATAGAGAGAATGTAGGAGTATATGTAATACATTGTAGTGATTGCAATGAATGTTACGTGGGAGAAAGCGGACGTTCCATTGATAAGAGAAGGGAAGAACACGTTGCTGCTTGCAGAAGGGGAAGTTCATACAGTGCAATTGCGCAACATACATGGGAGAAAAACCACGCTATAAATTTTAAAGGTACAAAGGTTGTTTTTGCATGTAACGACCGGACTTTGAGACGAGTAGTAGAAGGGGCGTTAATTTCATTAAACGAGACCTTTGCAGGAAATACTGGCATTACAGAAAAATACAGCTATTTGTGAGGATATATGTAGGAAAGGGAAAATTTCAAACTTTAGAAATATATGTGCCAATAACGATGCTGCTTCCTCTCCTGTTTACTCCACTCAGGTCATTTCTCCACTAACCACCCAACCACCATAGAACAAGCAGTTGACAATAGAAACATTCCCCCACGAAGATCAAGACGAATTCTGGAAAGAACGAGGGCTCAACCGCCTGATCATTCATAATTTGAACTAGCTTGTTTTCCTAACCCGGCGTGTTTTTTCAAACAATGCTTGTGCTCTTTTTTCTTGTCAGTTCCTTGAGGTGACATATCACACTTTAGTGAACAAGACCACAGTTGATGGTCGAAAGCTTTAATCCTAACAAGTAATAATATATTTAAACTACAAGAGGAATTTACTTCATTGTGGATTGTATCCCCCACCCATATATATAATATATATATATTTATATATATATATATATATATATATATATATATATATATATATATATATATATATATATATATTGTCAATCATGATGGTCTATCCGCCATTTTAGCTCTCATACGAGAGAAGCTGCCTGGGAATTTGAACGAATGCAGCTTGGTAGCCCCTACCCGGGGCCTCGCCACATACCCACCTATCCTAGACCAGTCTTCTCCCCGAGGTCTCTTACTTTCAGACGCCACCGCAAGACGACAGCGCCAAGTTGGCACCCCCCAAATGGGGAATCGTGATGCAAGTCTAGGCCTAAAAGAAAAAGGACAAAAGATTCCTGACCAGTAGAAAACCCTCCAGGGGAGTAAACACCCCCAGTTTCGAAGGATGCGCGGCAGGAAACGGAGGCATGAGGGGCCGGTCTTCACCAACTGAGAGTCTTCGGAGGCGGACGTGCTGTCTTCTGTCCGCCCCTTCTGAGAGGCAACTGTCTCTCCCTTAAAAGTTAGGTGTCTGTTGTATGAGAACCTCGTACCTAACCTATCCTTTCTTCGTCCCCATGATAACATCCCATCTTTCCCTCCTATCCGTACAGAAAGAAATCCTATCCACCGATCCTTTGTCCTTATCCCTTTCCTGCCCTCCGGCGTGCCCTCGTGGCGGGCCTGGCTCAAGACCGTCTCCCCTCACCTGAGCGTAGCCTCTCACCATAATGTCTAAGTGCTAACCGTTTATAACTGTAGCTGTTGCCATGAGTAATTCCTATAAGACTTATTGCTACGTCCATTAGTAGAAATGATCTGTATAAGTTAAAAGTACAGTGTAAGTGAATGGCTAAGTGGCTTAGCGTAACTGTGCATATTAACTAGTCTTTAATTGTCATAAATTTCCCTTGCAGGGACGAGTGTACTTTTGCTGAGCTTCCACGTAATCTGGTTATGAACCGGATAATCGTACATATTCCACTCCATAACAAGCCCCTTGCAGCTTCAAGCTTCAGCTGTTAACCACGGTTAACTAAAAGAAATTTCATGTACTTAACATCCTATCCGTTGTGCTTTCTTTTATTGTAAATAGAATTGTTAAATACAGTATATGCCGGTATTTAGTGTCTGTATGCCGGCTGGCGACCTCCAACTTCCCTTCTTTTAACTATATAAATTATGATAAACAGGTGCTAATAACTAATGAAGTAATGAGCAAACCTAAATCGTAAGAATATATATATATATATATATAGATTATATATATATATATATATATATATATATATATATATATATATATATATATATATATATATATATATATATATATATATATATATATATATATATATAATTATATATATATATATATATATATATATATATATATATATATATATATATATATATATATATATATATATATATATATATATATATATATATATATATTATATATATATATATATATATATATTGTTCAGGATTTTAAGCCAGAACCAAGGAAAGGTAAGACTTCTTTATAACAAGACTCATTCATCTTGCCTATATGCAAGTTGCCCCTGTGAACTGAAAGCCTCCATTCTCTCGAAAAACCCTCTTTGCTCCCATTGGCTGCTCTAGTTTTATTCTTGACAGGGGTCCATGGATGAGGGGCGGAGCCTACCCAGGTGAGATTTTAAAAGAGCAAGGCCATAGCAGCTCTGCCTCAGAACCTCTCAGAACCACTCAGAACCTTTCAGAATACCTCAGAACCTCTGAAGAATCCCAAAATTGTTCTTATAATGTCCATAGTTCACAGGAATATCAGCAGATAAGAAGATTACCAAACCCAGGATTTCCAGGTACTGAGACATAAATTTAGTGCAGTCTGGGAATTTTTTTGCCTCTTGCCTGTATTTCATTTCCATTCTTTGTTCAGCTTCTCACTCCCCCAACTTTGGTTCAGCGCTATGATTAATTCCCTTGTGATGCTAGAAACATGCCCTAGTTAATTCAAGCAACGTAATAGTCTTTCTGTGTAAACTCCCAGTCATTTCATGCCCCTTGAGTTGTTTGTAATATCTTTAGCTATGAGCAAGTAGTGAGCAACGTTCTCTACATGTTCCTCGCCTTAGTACTGATGCTAGAACGCAATCTGTTTGCAGACAAACACCGTGCCTGATTGTGGGAGAAATTGGGAACCCTTTGGAAGAAGGCTTGCATTGAATTATCCAGTTTTGCGCAAATTCTCCGTGTTTCCGGTGGATCGACAATCAACCACCTTATTAGTTCCTGGACCTACCATAACTTAAATGTAAATATAGTTCATTTAAAACTAAAGTCCAGATCTTATGTTAATTCCTCCTTTTTCAGGAATATCGGCCTTCTGGCGTAGATTTTTGTTTATGATAACTCTTGTCCCCTCAGTCAAGGCCAATTTTATATATATATATATATATATTTTTATATATATATATATATATATATATGTATGTGTATATACATGTATGTATTATATATGTATGGATGTGTATATATATATGTATGTATATATATACGTAAGATATATATATATATATATATATATATTTATATATATATATATATAAATATATATATATATATATATATATATATATATATATCCCATATATATAATATATAATATATATATATATATATATATATATATATATATATATATATATACATATACTATACAATATACATATATATATATATATATATCTTATATATAATAATTATATATATTATATACATATACATATATATATATATATATATATATATATATATATATATATATATATATATATATATATTAAAAAATTGGAGATGCAGCTTTCGGAATCATACTTGTAGGCTTCCAGGGAAAGGCATTCGATATAATTGAAGGTTTATTGCTGATGCCGACGTTTCACAACTACATTGTTGCATTTTCAAGGCTGAAATACAGCGAGTTGATTCTTAATAATTAATCATAAAACACTTATAATAAAATATATAATATAACTAAAATCACTTATTTAAAATGTTAACTCATTTAAAAATATACATATATAAAGCAAAAAAGACAAAAAAACACAACACCATTGGCACGAAAATGACCTACCCAGACGGGAGTTGAAAGGAAACTGTTGAAACAAAGTTACAATAATAATAAACAAGGCACACACGTACAGTAAGGCAACGACGAGACAAATAGGGCCGTTAAGCAATGAACAATTGTGTAGATGAGGTTTGGGTGTTTAATGATGGGACAGTTAATTTTATCATTATGGACTCTAGGGTTGTTAGGTCATTGTTTTTCTGCGTTTGTCCTATTATCTGAAAATCTTTGTTATCTATGTATGTTTTGCATAATTTGGAATGATTCCTTATATTGGATTGCTCTGGGTTGGACAGTCTGCTTCCAGTTCTAAAACTAATTCCTCTATGGGCGTCTATGCGTACCCTTAGCAGTCGTTTGGTACATCCAACGTAAGTCCCCTGGTTACACCTGGGGCAAGTATACTTATAAACAACGCTGGACGTAAACAACGGACTAACTTTGTCCTTGAGCTTGAAAAAGGACCCGATGGTGCAAGGATTTTTGGGAATCAATTTTAGATTTAAGGCAGGCAATTCTCTCTGAATTAAATTTAGACACTTTTTCCTAAAAAAATCATCATATAAGTAAGGGAACGTTGCAAACATTTTCATTTTCGGCACAGTATGGATAGCAGATGGGCATTATCCATTTTCTTGTCTAAGAACTTGTTTAAGGCTCTGAAGAACACCCTTTGAGGAAAAACAGTTATTACTAAAGTAGTTCGCCAAAGTTACGACCTCTTCGTGGAAGGCCATCCAACTGGACGCGTGTGTAAAGGCCCTGTGGAGGAGAGTAGAAATGGAGTTTAATTTAAAATTAGAATGACAGAAGCTGTAGAAATTCGTGCCCAAACCTGTAAAAGTATCTTTTCTATAAATCCCTGTAATAAAACCCTTGTTCTTTTTTAGAGGACAATAACATCCAGGAACGGTAATTTATTGTTAGATTCCTTCTCCAGGGTGAATTTGATGTTCGGGTGTTGGGTGTTAACATAGTCTAAAAAGGAGTCGGCATTAAATCACGCTTGAAAAGAGCAAACGTGTCATCGACGTAACGTTTATAAAACAGGGGTGGAAAGAAAGAGGGCAACTATCCAGCGCCTGTTCTTCCAGAGAACTCATAAAGATATTGGCGAACACCGGACCTAAATTATAAACCGAAATACCAACAATTTTTCCTCCATTAGAGTCACTATTCCATAGGATTAAAGATCTTCCTTTTTGCTTTAACACTGACAACTTACGATCGCAAATTTCATCATTAGCCCACAGCACCTTTAATAGTTTTACGAACTAAATGGACCCCTTTCTTCAAGAAAGATGACCTTGCCATCCTAAAGAACTTAGCCAATGAGGAAGATATCATCATTACAAGACCAGACAAAGGTAAGGGCACGGTTGTTCTCAACAAACAGAGTATATCAATAAAATGGAAAGCATATTAAACGACCGAACGAAATTCGAAAAAGTAGGTTCTCCAGACCTTTATAATATCATCAAAACCGAGGATAAGATAAACAGATTTTTAAGGACATTAAGCAAAACAAAGTCATAGACGAAAACACCTACCAAAACCTCTTCGTCACAGGTTCGTCATATGGATTGATGTATGGGTTGCCTCCCAAAGTGCACAAGGCAGGGACTCCAATGCGGCCCATTCTTTCTTCTATGAATACAGCAAATTATAGAATAGCCAAATACCTTGTTCCAATATTAGAACCCTTAAGCAGAAAACTCTTACTCAATAAAAAAACTCTGCTAGTTTCAAAGATGAGATTATTAAAGAGGATTCTGACTTAAATCATGGTTAGCCTGGACGTGGAATCTCTATTCACAAACGTCCCAGTGGGATGAGAC
>NC_061107.1:57251678-57254178 GCF_015104395.2 Macrobrachium nipponense | reverse complement strand
CATCTCGTCACCGCAATCAGCGTGTTTTCGACTTGTGTCTCATATCAGCATCTTCTGGAATTCACTGTTTTTCACCTGTCTCTAAACACCTAGCACTAAGGTTATCAACCTCATTCATTTTAATATATATCCGCTTATACATCTGTCCAGTGCCTTAACATATATATATATATATATATATATATATATATATATATATATATATATATATATATATATATATATATAGATATATATATGCGTTAAAACTTTCCAAGCAACCCACCTCCAAAACTTTATAAAATAAGGAAAATCAAATAATAAATACACTCTCACTTAGTACTGACTGACAAGGGAGGGCATGGAACCTCTTTGTTCTTTAATTGCACTCTCTCTCTCTCTCTCTCTTTCGATCACGTGCCTACCCAAAGAATGTCTGATTCAGAAAACGGTTGGCCTTGAAACGTGGAAGCGGACGTTGGAGAAAGTGGGGGCTGGCCAAAACACATCACATGACCTTCCTGACTCCCATCAGGAAGGAAGGATTCACACAAAAAGGCATCAAGATGTGCACATACATAGAAGATGGGAAGAAATTTGGACACCGAAGGCATAAAAGGGACCGACGCGAGAAACAAGAGAGAGACACACACACCTGGAAGCAGACAAGAACACCTCCCCTTTGCACCCCTGCCACCATCCGGCGCAATTTTCCCGCGCCTCGTCGTTCTCTTGTTGAACCAAAGTTTACTTTGCAGTGACCCCATTAATTAAGTCCCCCTGCAACCCTATTCCACGCCAAAGCCATCTCTTCTAAAAGGCAATGTGTTACAGATGTTCTCAATCAGTCAAGTAAAATTCGTATTTTCTCGCTAAAACTGACACCTTTTGTTCTAAGTGCTGTGTTTTATAACAGCCTTGCCCTTGCCACTATGTGTTAACATTAACTTTAGATAATAAGTGCTTTTCTTGTTTGGAAATCGTATACTTAAGGCACTTCCTTGCCCTATGCTTGATACCTCTGTGCCTTTCTGGCCTTAATCTGTAAGCTTCGCTGTTACAAAGGGAGCCTTCGTTGTGAATTCCGCCTTGATTGTGTCTGCATTCACCAGGATACGGCCTTCTTTTCCATTTGTCCCTGTACCTTGACTATTACACAGGAATTGTAGCCTGTTAGATTGCCGTTAAAATCTTCTGATTATTGTTAATGTGAATAAAATTATGCAATTTAAAGTTATCTTAAATTGTCTATCGGCAGCAATTCTTTGATGAGTAGAGCCCTCAGCTCATAAAAAAAAAAAAAAACTTTATTTTGCATTTTTTCTGCCCAAAGCAGTGAGATCCAAGGATTATCATCTGGTAAGTAAAGAGTTATCTTTACGAGTCCAAACCTGCCCAAAAATTAGCATTTACCCTGGTAAAAACGTATATATATATATATATATAAGTGCTGTGTTTTATAACAGCCTTGCCTTGCCAATATGTGTTAACATTAACTTTAGATAATAAAAATTCTCCTAAAGATCTTCCAGGCTGCATATATGAAATTCCTGCAAAAAAGTGATAAAATCTATTACGGACAGACCGGGAAATCTCTTTCACAGCGTCTTAAGCAACATCAATATTCTGTAGAACTGGCAAATATCGAATGCATTATTTGTACATATGAGAGATTTGGACCATCCTATTAACTGGAGTCAAGCAAGAGCCTTAGTCCCATGTAATGACACAGTTAAAAGGAATATCATTGAATCTTGTTTTATCAAGTCAAATAATAGAAATGTTCTAAATTTAAGTCTTGGTTTATTTAAACTTGATGCTTTCATAATGAAAAAAGTTGTAGATAAATATAAGCAACAAAATTAATATATTCAGTTTTTACATGTTTTGGACTGTAAAGATACTTTGTAATTTCGGTTAGGGTCAGAATCTGTTTAAGTTTGTGACCGTTGTGATATCCGATAATCCTGGATTATCCCTTTTAATTTTTACCCTTTTGATAATTAACCATCTGGTATTCCTGATCTTGTTTCTACCTGAGGCCTTCCTCTCCGATTTGTACTTCAGTAGCTCCTTGACGATGTCTGAATAAAGACGAAAGCGCTTGGATTCCTGACTATTATTTCCCGTGGTATTCGCTTATTATGAAGTCACGTGCATCTACTGTGATTTTTTAAGCATATATATATATATATATAATATATATATATATATATATATAAATATATATATATATATATATATATATATATATATATATATATATATATATATATATATAAACTCTTCATGGGGCTTTCTTGATTTTACTGCTAACAGCTTGGTGTTTCAAAATTGTAGAAATAATCTTGCCCATCAAAGATGTAAAGAACGATTACTTATCATGAAGCAAACATTATACTATTAGCTAATCAACCTTTGTATGAAATAGGAAAAGATTGAAATTAAGGTTTTAGTGCAGTTTAATGTTTCGATTAACCCGGTAAATTCATACAATCACACGTGCATAAATATGAGTTAC
>NC_061107.1:57224178-57246678 GCF_015104395.2 Macrobrachium nipponense | reverse complement strand
TGACTCGAAATTCGCTGCGTCAGCTTGGCATTTCGACCTGGGAATTCCTGAAAGGCGACGGTAATCTGGTGGGAATTTCGTCATTTGAGACAACGGCATCCTTTTGGGAATTGAGACATGGACGTTCAAAGGAATCAAAGGTAATCTCTTGGGAATATCATCGTGGGAGCCATCAGTAATTTATTAGGAATTTCAATACTTGTATTCAGTCTTGTAGGAATTTTTGCACCAGCATTTAAAGGACCTACGGTAATCATTTTGGTATATCACACGGTAGCGCCAACTATAATCTTTGGGAATTTCTACACCTTATTCAGTGGAAATAGCTGCTTTATTTTAGGATCTTTTTCATTATTAGCAATCTCTTGGGAACTAAGTTTTGAGGACAAACTGGATTCTTTTTAGGATTTTGAAATCCATCATGGGAGCCAAGAGAGAACTTATAAATTTCGACAAGGGCATTCAAAGGAACTGACGGCAGTTATCTAGGAATTACGGTCTGAAAGCAAACCGTATCCTTTTTCAAAAATATAACCCTGTCATTGAAGAAGATGAAATGTCATTTTTGGTGAATGTGGCCCTGGAAGCCAACTTCTTCCTTTAAGAACTGCGTCGGGGGAGCCTTTGCAAATCCTTTGAGAAACTCGAAACTGGAATTTGAGGGAACTTATACAAGTCTTGTAGCAAATTTTAGGAGCTTCAAAGTTGACATTCTTGTAAGAATTTGAAAGCTGACATTCCTTTTGGAGTTTCAACGCTGACATTCTTTAAAGGAGTTTCAACACTGACATTCTTGTAGGAGTTTCAAAGCTGACATTCTTGTAGGAGTTTCATTTAAGGAGTTTCAACGCTGACATTCTTTAAAGGAGTTTCGACACTGACATTCTTGTAGGAGTTTCAAAGCTGCCATTCTTGTAGGAGTTTCAAAGCTGCCATTCGTGTAGGAGTTTCAAAGCTGCCATTCTTGTAGGAGTTTCAACGACGATATTCTTATAGGAATTTGAAAGTTGACATTCCTTTTGCAGTTTCAGCGCTGACATTCGTTAAAGGAGTTTGAACTCTGACATTCTTGTAGGAGTTTCAAAGCTGACATTCTTGTAGGAGTTTCAACATTAACATTCTTGTAGGAGTGTCAGCGCTGATATTCTTGTAGGAGTTTCAAAGCAGACATTCTTGTGGGAGTTCGAAAGCTGACATTCTTTTAGGAGTTTCGAAGCTGACATTCTTGTAGGAGTTTCAACGCTGTCATTCAAAGGAACTGTGCCTTCAGTGCTTAGGCGGGCCGCACACAGGAAACTTTCAGTGAAAAGTAGTTGGCCACACAGTTGCCAAATACTTAGTGGCAACTGATGTGTACCAGAGAGAGAGAGAGAGAGAGAGAGAGAGAGAGAGAGAGAGAGAGAGAGAGAGAGAGAATTTATGGAATACTTTACCTTCTCGTTATTTTAAAGGCTACTGTATTGTTCCTACACCCCGTGGGAGAGAGATTCCCTTAGTTCAATGTATCTGAAGTAATATACTATTTTTTTTGCAAGATTCGGCTCTTTTTTAAAAGGCAAGTCGAGCCCACTGAAGGACCTTAAAAGCGCCTAATTGAAATTTCTTATCGCGTAGTCAGAGAATCGCTAAGAGCCCTCACGTTTTTTTTTTTTTACCTTCTTCATTCCTTACTTCCCACGAGTGCCATTAATTGGTGTCGTTGTTTTTTGTTGCCTATCATTTAGTGCCTTTTAATTGTCTCTTTGAACTGCCTTTAATGGGGTTTGATGATATTTATTAGATGGGGTCTGCTTTCCCTCTCTCATTTTCAGTATCACTACATTTTTTATCTGCGAGTTTCTTCTTATTATTCAATAGTGATAGTTTCCCAGGAGAAATTCAGTTTGCATGTGAAATTAAAATTATATATATATTATATATATATATATATATATATATATATATATATTATATATATATATACATACACACACACACACACACACACACACATATATATATATATATATATATATATATATATATATATATATATATATATATATATATATATATACGTATATATATATATACACCTACAAACATAATAAGTGATTGCGTTTATGTATGTATTTATTTATCTAATGACTTGTATACGATACTACACGTGACCTTTATCACCTGTCAGTCCTCTTCTTCAACATTTACTGTGGGGAAACTAGTGGCCCTCGGATTGCCCATTTCAACCACTGTTCATTTCCCTCTCTTCCTGTTTCTGTTTTTCCTCGCTCCTACAATCTTTCTTACTTTAAAAGTCGGGTTAATCGCTCTATCCGTGGTTCATGTGTGGGGCTGCGTGGATGTATGTGAATTGTTGATTTCTGTGAACGGAATTTTGATTAACAGGCTCTAATTTCATCTTGCTAACACACATCTATGACTCCTTTTTCTAATACCTGACAAATTGACATTGTTCATAGTTATCAGTGCACCCAAATGCAGAGATTCTCTTTTATGAGAAAATGGAAGTACTGTACATCACAGTGGGTGGCTGATCTCTCCTAGGACTCATCTTGGTCATTGAGGAGCTCTCAACTTCTATCATTTCAATGATCTGGAACAAGTAATCAAATGCGTTATTCAAATTACCTCTAATCTTAACTAATTCAGCCACTGGATTTCACCTCCTCTTAAGCTCTTTTTAACCACAACCTTGTGGTTCCCACCACTTTCACTAATCTTCGTCCATTTCCCTGTGTGACTTATCATCTGTGGACAAACTGTTCTTGATGAATTACATAGTTTCATTCATGATTTCTCACAGAGGAAGTGTTACGCTCCGTTGTGATAACTTGTATCATTCAGCAAGTGTTCTGTCAACTGTATATACATACAAGCATAGGTTTGATCATGTTTGTTCTCGGGCTATTTAGATTAGAAAGAGTGCACATAGAATTTGACTTTTGCTGCTTGGAGGGCTGCACAAGGTAATTGCAAAACTGAATTTATTTGTGAAGAAAGAATTAATGATAAGACTTCATCTAGTAACAGTTCATTCTCCTCTTGAGGCAAAATATCTTTTTTTTTTATTTGATAGTTCTCTAGCCATTTTATTTCATTCCTTAGGTATTTCTGATTTAGATAATTTCATTATGGCCAATCTTACCACTAAACCTGTCATAAACCCCATAGTACCTTCTTTCATCCTTTCTATACTCTAAAACCATTGCGGACCTAAAAGGAAGCCTTTCCTCTCGAGTTTCCTCGAGTTTGTTGCTATGCTTTGCCCCATTGTTTAGCTTACTTACCAACTAATACATTTCAATCATTTATCGCGGAAGCACTCTAGTATAATTAATTCCCAAGAAGGGCTACTTCTGGAATCCTTCTATCCTCCCGTTTTCCTTTTATCATTACCTATAGCTTTAAACACTGAAATTATGATTAGTGCTCAATTTTTCAAAACAGTTGAAATCTCATAGCCTTCTCTGATTGTTTTTCTATACAGAAAGATCAACTGATTATTCATGTACCCTACCACAGACATTTTTTGCCGCCTTCTCCCTTTGGGAATCTCCTCTCTTATTTCGACCTTTCTGTCCAAGACCACTAAACGCTTCTAGCTCTCCACATTCCTGTTTTGAAGGTTCATCTATTCACTAACCACCCTCTTTGCCGTTTTCAGAACTTGTTCTCTGTCTCTGTTAATCTAGTGTGGTTGTTAAAAGGATTTTACCTCAGAACGGGACAGACAGAATGCGTTGACCTTAATGTTCGAATCCCTTACCCCTTCTACCTTCATCATAACATTTGAAAATTTAATCTATAGGTATTTTAGGTTTTTAAGTGAATGCTAACATTCCTGGAAGGGATACCATCTTGAGCATATTTTTCTGTATCCAGAAAAATGGGTGTGCTGTATGGCGACACACACTCTTCTCCTCTAAGCAGTTCTGTAAGACTTATTTGGGAATCTTCTGTACTTTGCTGCGAATATTGTTCTTTTATATGGAAAGACTATGCTTTCACTATTACTCTGGACAGAGTTGAATCATACTTTTATGTATCGAATAATCGAGCTCTTGTAATAAACTGGATCGCTTCAACTTTATTTCAAAGTTATTGTTTGTTATAGATTTACTTATTGCATAGAACTTCCACTCTCTCGTCCTTGTACAAAATCAGAGTTGGACCAACAACTTTGAATTGCCCTTCGTACCATTCACACCCAGAATTTGAAATTCTATGCTGTCCTCATAACTGAATTATTTACCATGGGTTGCTTTAAGAGGTGCTGTTTTCGGTCACTTATATTATATATATATATATATATATATATATATATATATATATATATATATTTATATATATTACATATATGGATGATGTATGTATTACCTAAGTGACTGCGATTATGCAAATAAAGAAAATAAAACAAAGTATGGGTGTATCAGCACTTGAAATCTTGAAAATATCCACGACGTACAATATTTTGAACCTTTATCGTAATTTGAGAATGTTGCTGTCATGATGATAACAGTCCGAAAATCTAAATAAAAATATACCTGTCACTATTAACACAAACATGGATTTTCATTATATTCTTATTTTGCGACATTCAATAAGAATGTCAGCTGGTATTTGCATACATCCATAATTTTCTTGTGTATGAACCGAGTTACCAATTATTGACATTGTCAGAGGAGCTTACAAAGAGTAAAATGCTCATATTATGAGAATAAAAGTAGAGCAGAGCAAAGAATTAGAATAACATTAGGACTTCAGTACTATAATTCACTCAAAAAACGATCAATGTGTCATGACCTTCTAACATTGAATAAATAAAGAAATAAATAAATAAGAAAGCTTATTGTGCTTTAGTGTGAACTTGACATGTAAACCATTACTAATGTCCTTGTTGTCGACAGTGATATACTGGCTTTACCTTCCGAGAGGGTCTTGCACAAGTTAACAATGGCCTTCTACCTCCCTCACTTTCAAGACTTTCAAGACACTTGAATACTAGCTAGGACATTAGTTGAGTTATTGCAAAGTGAGGAAGCTTTGTAAAAAGGATTTAAAAGAATGAGATTCAGCTGAGTTAATCTTATATATATATATATATATATATATATATATAATATATATATATATATATATATATATATATATATGTGTGTGTGTGTGTGTGTGTGTGTGTTTATGTGTATCTATATATATATATACTATATATATATATATATATATATATATATATATATATATATAATGCACTTGTTCCTTAGGCTCAGAAACCAGTCTTCTTTGTTATTTAAAAGAATTGTACCTTTAATGGTGGTTTAACATATAATGTTTGTATTTGTAAACATGTTCCAGTGACAGCACTGTTGGCAGTGACATTAATGTCGTTTTTGGTTTTACTGCAACTTCTTTTGATATTTTCATCGTTATTATTGCAATCCAGAGCCGTATTTTCTCCCTCGAAAGCTTACTATTGCGTGGTCACTGAACCTTCCCACGTTGCTTTCTTGCTTGCGTTTTTTATCTCTCATTTTTGTGTTGCTGTTTCCTCTTCCACCTGGGATATATCGGACCTGACTCCCTCCGGCCCCCAACGGAGTAATTCGCCTTGATTGCTTAATTAGGTACTGACTGTTGACTTACGACCCCCGGAGGGGCGTCTCACTTAAACACGTTCTCTTTCCCTTCCTTGGATGAAGACCTGATGAGATCGCCTTCTGCGGAGTTTTCCGGAGAGGGAGAGACCGGGGGTGAGTTGCCACTTGGAAGATCTTCGCCATTACGAGGTAACTATGCGAAACAGTTGCAATGTTTGAATCTTGAACGGGAAGACGTATCTATAGGAAAATAAAGAAAATCTCTAGGTGCGTGAAGGCAATGAAAGTCTTTGCATGTATGGAAATAAACAATGACTGTGAGCATCTGAAATAAAAAGAAATATCCAACCAGTATGTCTGGGATACTTTAAAAAAAATTGTTCATGAGAAGTTAAACGTCTTTGCTTACATTGGCGACTCAGAAAGTATACATAAACGGGAATACAACATAACCAAATATCGATTTTTAGCTAAAGAAACACTTGTACTCATAGATGGGAAGATACAGAACATTGTATATACAATAAGATAACGGGCATTGCCTTAAGTATGGGAGGTTACTGATTAGCAGTTGTGTGTGTGGAAAGCTATCAGAAGGTTATTTTTTTTATAAGATAGGAAAGAATGAAACTTATCTTCTTGTGTCTGGGCAGATGATGAACAACTCTCGAATATATGTCTGGAGAAATTACCCCTATGGGAAGATACAAGAACAATTTCTTGTTTGGAGAGACCTGCATATGGAAGGGTTAAGAGCTATGTACTTATATACAGGAAGATATTTAGGCAGTGATAACATTTACCTATTTCCTGGTTCACAATGGATATGAATGTCAGTTTCATGAGTAATCTTGTGAACATTTTATGTTTCTGAAAAAAATTTCAAGTTGAAGGAGAAACTGACATTTGTTAATTTCATATTAGAGAATGTGCAAGAGTGGGCAAGTTAGTGTGCATTATAGCCGTGTAGTTTTTCATTTGAAATTTTGTACCTTGCATGTCTCAAAATACATTAGCAATACTTGTATGTATGACTGGCAAGTGTAGATGTAAATTCTTCTGAGAATTTTCCAGGCATTTGAATCACTTTCATACGTAAGAAGAGGCGGGAGATCGTTTTGGGTATCGGAAGTGGGTGACATCTTGAGAGTTCACGTCAATGTAGAATTGAATTGAATGTATTTAATAATATTTTAACCATTTGATTTGGCCAATGCCAAAGGAAACATGTATAGTCTCTAAATGCGAGTTATGAACCACAGCAACTGTTCTTCGTGTTTGACATCCATTAAACGTATAATTACTGGCTTAATTCGTGACAACTTCCTGCGGCGCCAAATTACGGATAATTTCATGAGGAATCCGTTATGACTAATTGACTATTAAATGGCGTTTCGTATTTGTTTCTGTATTTCTATTTGTTTTCTTATGCGGTCGAACACCTTCATTACACGTATTCGCCTCCAAACCCAGTAATAGTCTTACTGTCTCACTACTGATTCTACAACAGACACTATAATTACTAAGTATACTTGAAACGGCTATTTGCAATAATTTTGCTAAAAAGTATTACAAAAATGAGCAGAAAAGAAATGGGGGAGATTTAAAAAATATCCATATATTTGAGAGAGAGAGAGAGAGAGAGAGAGAGAGAGAGAGAGAGAGAGAGAGAGAGAAGAGAGAGAGGCTTTCATTTTTCTAATTTAGAGCACCGTTATCGGAGACGATATTTTCCTCCGATTTTACCCAAGTTCTTTTTCATATCTCACGAAGTCAATTGTATCCTTTTGTTTGATGTATAATTTCCAAGGAAATCACGTATTGATGGTGTTCGTGTAATAAAAGAAGTGGTATATTAGTAGCATGGCCATTTTTTTCTTCTTGAGAAGATAGTTTGTTAGATTGAGATAGTTTGTTAGATTATATATCAATACAAAGTAGATGAAAGACCATGTTGTTTCATTTAATTCTGTGGATTTGATTGGCTGGTGGTACATCTGATCATTATTTGGTTCAGATGAAAGTGATTGATATAGATGGAAGGTGAAGTTTAAAGTACCTAAATATATTTTTTCATGGGTGCAGAGGCACGTAAAGACTCTTGCAATATTCAACAGTTTCACAGAAGATATATGACCTGGGCATCTGTTCATTCAGCACCTTAGTACAGTCACTTCTGAATACCGTAGTTGTTAGCGGCCTGTATTGAGGTTCGAATTTTCCATCACTGCTTTGGACTGAAGCTTCGAGAACATTTTGCCCGGCTTTATTCGGATTTCTAGGTGTGTCAAAGGAAGTGTACATTCCTGTCTTCACGTGAAAATCGCTAGGTGCGAAGGATTCATGTGAAGGGTTACAGATTGGTTTATGAAAAGCCATACCAGAAAGACGACCAGAATTGCTTTTATGAAGAGCCATACCAGAAAAGACAAGCCAGATTGGTTTATGAAGAGCCATACCAGAAAAGACGAACCAGATTGGTTTATGAGAGCCATACCAGAAAGACAAGCCAGATTGGTTTATGAAAGAGCCCCATAACAGAAAGACAAGCCAGATTGGTTTATGAAAAGCCATACCAGAAAGACAAGCCAGATTGGTTTATGAAGAGCCATACCAGAAAGACGAACCAGATTGGTTTATGAAGAGCCATACCAGAAAGACGAACCAGATTGGTTTATGAAGAGCCATACCAGAAAGACAAGCCAGATTGGTTTATGAAGAGCCATACCAGAAAGACGAACCAGATTGGTTTATGAAGAGCCATACCAGAAAGACAAGCCAGATTGGTTTATGAAGAGCCATAACAGAAAGACAAGCCAGATTGGTTTATGAAAAGCCATACCAGAAAGACAAGCCAGATTGGTTTATGAAGAGCCATACCAGAAAGACGAACCAGATTGGTTTATGAAGAGCCATACCAGAAAGACGAACCAGATTGGTTTATGAAGAGCCATACCAGAAAGACAAGCCAGATTGGTTTATGAAGAGCCATACCAGAAAGACGAACCAGATTGGTTTATGAAGAGCCATACCAGAAAGACAAGCCAGATTGGTTTATGAAGAGCCATAACAGAAAGACAAGCCAGAATTGGTTTATGAAAGCCATACCAGAAAGACGAGCCAGATTGGTTTATGAAGAGCCATACCAGAAAGACGAACCAGATTGGTTTATGAAGAGCCATACCAGAAAGACGAACCAGATTGGTTTATGAAGAGCCATACCAGAAAGACAAGCCAGATTGGTTTATGAAGAGCCATACCAGAAAGACGAACCAGATTGGTTTATGAAGAGCCATACCAGAAAGACAAGCCAGATTGGTTTATGAAGAGCCATAACAGAAAGACAAGCCAGATTGGTTTATGAAAAGCCATACCAGAAAGACAAGCCAGATTGGTTTATGAAGAGCCATACCAGAAAGACGAACCAGATTGGTTTATGAAGAGCCATACCAGAAAGACGAACCAGATTGGTTTATGAAGAGCCATACCAGAAAGACAAGCCAGATTGGTTTATGAAGAGCCATACCAGAAAGACGAACCAGATTGGTTTATGAAGAGCCATACCAGAAAGACGAGCAAAATTGGTTTACGAAGAGCCTTACCAGAAAGACGAGCCAGATTGGTTTATGGAGAGCCATACCAGAAAGACGAGCCAGATTGGTTTATGAAGAAGTCCACCCCCTAGCCAGAAAGACGAGCCAGATTGGTTTATGAGAAGAAGAAGCCATACCAGAAAGACGAACCAGATTGGTTTTATGAAGAGCCATACCAGAAAGACAAGCCAGATTGGTTTATGAAGAGCCATAACCAGAAAGACGACCAGATTGGTTTATGAGAAAGCCTACAAGACCAAGCCCATTATTGGTTTATGAAGAGCCATTGCAGCCATACCAAAGACGAAGCCAGATTGGTTTTATGAAGAGCCATACCGAAAGACAAGCCAGATTGGTTTATGAAGAGCCATACCAGAAAGACGAACCAGATTGGTTTATGAAGAGCCAATACCAGAAAGACAAGCCAGATTGGTTTTATGGAAGCCATACCAGAAAGACAACCGATTGGTTTATGAAGAGCCATACCAGAAAGACGAACCATTGGTTTATGAAGAGCCATACCAGAAAGACGCCAGAAATTTGTTTGAGCCTTACCAGAAAGACGAAGCCAGATTGGTTTTGAAGAGCCATACCAAAAGAAAGACCAGAGTTTTATTTATGAAGAGCCATAACCAAGAAAGACGAACCGATTGGTTTATGGAGAGCCATACCGAAAGACGAGCCCAAAAGATTTTGGTTTTACGAAGAAGCCTTACCAGAAAGAGAGCCAGATTTGGTTTATGGAGAGCCATCCAGCCATAACCGGAAAGACCGAGCAAATTGGTTTGTAGAAGAGCCTTACCAGAAAGACGAGGCCAGATTGGTTTATGGAGAGCCATACCAGAAAGACGAGCCATTGATTGGTTTTTTATGAGAGCCATGGACCAAAGAAAAGACGAGCAAAATTGGTTTATGAAGAGCCCTTACAGAAAGACGAGCCATATTGGTTTATGAAGCCAGACCATACCAGAAAGACAAGCCAGATTGGTTTATGAAGAGCCATACAGAAAAGCCAACGAGCCAGATTGGTTTATGTAGAGCCATACCAGAAAGACGAGCCAGATTGGTTTATGTAGAGCCATACCAGAAAGGCGAGCCAGATTGGTTTATGAAGAGCCATACCAGAAAGACGAACCAGATTGGTTATGAAGAGCCATACCAGAAAGACAAGGCTGATTCGTTTATGAAGGAGCCATACCAGAATGAAAGACGAGCCCAGATTGGTTTTATGGAAGGAGCCATACCAGAAAGAAACGAGCCCAGATTGGTTTATGAATGAGCCATACCAAAAGAAACGAACCGAGACAGTTGGTTTATGAAGAGCCTAGGTGAGCCAGAAAAGACGAGCCAGATTGGTTTATGAAGAGCCTACCATAACCAGAAAGACGAACCAGATTGGTTTATGAATGAGGCCATAACCGAGAAAGAACGAGACCAGATTGGTTTATGAAGAGCCATACCAGAAAGAACGAGCAAAACGCCGGAGGCAATCGGGGACTTCCCTTATTTTTTGCTGCAACGGTAAGTGAACGTATAGAATTACCCATTTTTCAAATTGTTTAACACAGACAATGATCATCTTTGCAGTGATTATTTCTTTGTCATTCTTTGACATTTGAGTTAGTATTTCTGTGTTAAGAGCTGACTGAGTTCCGTTTTTGAAATGGGAGATGGTTCCGTTCTTTACAGATGTTCCGAAGGGGGAGGAAACCGTAGCTATCTTGCCTTGTTAGCCACATAAAATTACATTAGTAACAAGAAAGACTTGGAAAATAGTTTGGACATAGACTTGGAAATGATGTGGAATGATTGGGGGACTTGATGGGAGACGGGAATTAATCCCCACACATTATGTTTTCTTGCAACTGTTTAATTTGCTTAAGGGGGGGTAGCTTAATGGGATTTTCTATCATGAATAATTTCATTTTACATGACTTGTTGTTAGACTTGCATATTGAACTTTATTTTTGCAAATTAGCTTTTTGATTTATGCACACATTTTAGAAGTGGGAACAGAGTTTTTGAGAGAAAGGGGCGAAGCACTTGGGGAGAAGAAAAGGGAAGTCAGTTTTGCCAGAGAGAGAGAGAGAGAGAGAGAGAGAGAGAGATTCTTCAAGGCCATCGTTAACCAGGGTGACAAGGTTAAGTCTCCCGTCATGTATGAGGGGGAGCAACATATAGAATCCGTAAGTTGAAGTTGCAAGTGTAGTGGAAGGGTAATACGTGATTAATTGTAAGGAATCAAGTATAATATATAAAGTGAAAATGGCTGAAAAATTGGCCAGGGTTAAAGGCACGAAGGTTGAAATAAAATTCCAGGATGGATTAATAGAACCAGCAGGTGCGTTTATGGTTTAAAGAGTGTGAGAAGTGACTAACACATTGAGTGATGGGATTAGGAGGTAAGATATTTAGTGAAAAAAAAAAATAAAAAAAAAAAAAGAGGAGCACTTGCAAAACAGAAACTTGCACTTGCAAAACGGGTGGTCAAGAAGGTGTGATTGAAAAAGGAGTGTCATAAAAAAGGTCTGCAAGAATCGTAGTATAGAATCTGTCACAGACCCAAACGTGCAAAAGATACTTACCAACACCTACGTAAATCAGCGTGTTAGAATTGTGATTTTGGGGCTCTCTCGCAGGAGGAATTCGACTTTCGTTTCACGGATTCATAGTGTAGTTGTGTGTATGTATATATATTTATATAATATATATATATATAGTATATATATATATATATATATATATATATATATATATATATATGTATATATATATATATATATATATATATATATATATATATATATATATATATATATATATATATATATATATCTATATACATATATATATATATATATATATATATATATATATATATATCTATATATATATATATATATATATATATACATGTATATACATACATACATATATATATATATATTATATATATTATATATATATATTATATATATAATACACATACACACAACTACACTATGAATCCGTGAAACGAAAGTCGAATTCCACTTGCGAGAGAGCCCCAAAATCACAATTCTAACACGCTGATTTACATAGGTGTTGGTAAGTATCTTTTGCACGTTTGGATCTGTGACAGATACTATACTACGATTCTTGCAGACCTTTTTTTATGACACTCCTTTTTCAATCACATATATATTGTGACGAAGTGGCCTAGAGTATCTGGGTCTGGACACCATTAATACTTGGTGCACGAAGTAGCCAAAGATCTGTGTCTGGACACCATTAATATTTCCTAACCCAAATTGCCAAGTATCTGGTTATTTCACTTACCATTTGTACTTGTTAGCACAAGAGACCTTTTTATTCCTGGGTCTGGGACACCCTTTGTACTTAGGGTACAGTTTGTTTAAGTACCTGGTTATTTCTTACCTCACTACAGCCAGACACCTGACCCTTCATCACAAATACCGTAAACTACCTGGAATACTCTACAAGGTAATAGTGATCCCCTTATAGAACTGAACAGTCAAGAAAACAATCAGTCTAAGTTCATTAAAATAGATGTGAGGTAATCTTAATTAAAGGGCATCACTCCTGCAATCTCAAATCTAAGTATTTCCCTGATTCTGATTTATTTGTGGGAAACGGCACAATTATCACTCTATATTTCTACCTAAACGAAAATAGAATATAATACTGGTGTTGTAATAAAATGCTCATATAAATTTTAAATAAAAAAATTTATTTCTAAATTCAAAATTTATAAGTGAAATTCACAATCTCAGGGAAATTGTAATTACTTGAACATAAAAGTTTAATTGATTCTTGAATTAATTATTAAGCAAAATTAAATCAGAGATTATCAAGAAAATTAATTAAATTAAATTATAAAGCAATAATTAAATTTGAAATGAAATTTAATTAAATACAAATTAATTTGCAAGTGTTAGATTCAAACAATTACATAATAGAATATTATTCAAACTAATTAAACAAAATAAAGACAATGCAAAAACATAATGCATAATATGAAAACAATTAAAGCATTGACAGTACAAACATTAAGCATATAAAAATGGATATGTCAAAAGAACAAAGCAAAAGAAAAATGTATTTAAAATGATAATTTTATCAATGGTAAAATAAAACCTCGAAGTGCACTTCAAAACATTTGTAAAATACCTGTATACGCAGCAGCAGCTTAAAGGCCTTTTACACACTTTTACACTTTCGTGGGCACCTTCACAAAACTAATATAAATAATACTATGTTCAGATTTCACAAACAACACATACATTAAAACAGTTACTGAGTGACCAGTTCAAATACAAAATTAATGTGAGTTACATTTACGTTAATGAAACGGCCTCGCAAACGGGCTAGTGCGAGAGAGAGAGCTTTGAGAGAGAGAGAGAGAGAGAGAGAGAGAGAGAGAGAGAGAGATCCTATCCCTCACGCCAGCGGCTAAGTCTCGGAATCGAATGAATCGTTCTCCATCTCCATATGCACATCGGCATATGGGCAGTTAGCAAGACGAAAACATATTACGTCATCTCTATAGGGATATCGAGTATGGGGCGTCTCTTGCTATGTTCACATATTTCTATGAACAAGGGCCCCTTGTTCCGTACAGGACCGCTTGGAAAGATAAAAAGAAAAATTTGCTTAGCTAAGAAATTCTCAAGATGTGAAATCAACCCTCTTCAAAGGCTTATGAGTTTCCACTCTCTGTCTTACATTACTTGCAAAATTAAAAGTTACACTACTTAACATGTGTTATTTTTAAATGTGGGAATCTGAACGCAAAAACATACATTTCATAACATGTTACACAGGTTCTGAGGTGAATTTATCATATTACCAAAATTATAATTGCATTACAAAACTCACATTATAAGAATATATATTATATATATATATATATATATATATATATAGATATATATATATATATATATATATATATATATATATATATAATAATATCGAACTACAAATGTCCTTTAATATCTAATTCGCTCTACCTCGGAAGTAAATATATTTTCATATATGCTTAAACCGAGGGGGAAAATTTATTAAGCGATAATAGAATTGGCCATCGACAGGCACGAACCAGCGACCTTATATCTCTTGCGGTGTTGGGGTGGTTGAAGGCTTCACTGGCAGTCTGAATTGGGAGGGTGTCGCTGGTTCGCGCCTGTCGATGGCCAATTCTATTATCGCTTAATAAATTCCCCCTCGGTTAAGCATATATCAAATAATCAATTCCGAGGTAGAGCGAATTAGATATTAAAGGACATTTGCAGTTCGATATATGTTACTATATGAATCACGGTAATGTGATAGACTTATATATAATATATATATGTATGTATGTATATATATATATCTATATCTATCTATATATATATATATATATATATATATATATATATATATATATATATATTTATACAGGTATATGTATATCACACTTTTGAGAGAGTTGTCAGCAATATTGTGAATCTCACTAGGGACTGTAGTACATTATGCTGCATGAAAGGAAAGAAGTATATTCGTTTGAGAATGAACTACAGACTTTACATTAAAAAACTTGATTTCAATGCCATGGCAGGAGCAGATTCCCCTGAAACATCACCACGGTTTAGAGTGTGGAAGATATGGAAATGCCAGTGTTTCAGAGATCTTTATTGCCACAGTTCCCGACCCCACCATATTTTAAAAACTAACCATGGAATCTTCCTGAAAACAATCTCATTATGTTTCCCACACCCAAAGTACCTCCACATGCTTACCGAACTAACTTTACATAACCCAACCTAACCTAACCTGGGAGCATGGCAAAAAACCGGGGTTGGTGCAATACCAGTATACATCTCGGGAATTTAATCCCGGCCAAAGTCACGGATGTTCCCTTCTCCGTTTATTCATGGTGGACAGATTATGCTCTTGTAGGACCTGAAGGAAATTATATCTTGTTGGTTTTACCAGGGTAAAATGTGGGGAAAACTTAATTCCAAAATGGCATTTGCCCGAAATATCGTCGGGTTATTAAGTGGCAGTTGGTCTAGACAGTGGATCGTCTATCATCTGCTCATCTGCAGGTCTCAGTGTTCCCATATAATACACTATTATATTTAGACTTTCATTAGGTGTTCGTGAACTCAAAGAAAAGAGAAGCCTTCATGTTTGGAACGTGAGCGAAGTCAGCAAGGCAAAGCAGAACCTCTAAGCATTGGTTCTCAAGAACTGGAGTTGGTGCTCAAGAATAAGAGTACCTTTTCATTAATAATACAGTGGGGAGAGAGAGAGAGAGAGAGAGAGAGAGAGAGAGAGAGAGAGAGAGAGATGGGGTGGGGAAGAGAATGAAGTGAGTTCATCTTAATTACAAAATAACGGCAGAAGAGTAGGAGATAAAAAGAATTGGCAGGGCAGCAACAAATTAACACCTGGTAATCTTTTCCTTAATTTCGTCATTTCACAGAATGAAACGTTTGACGGTAATATATTTTCAATAAATTATTTTCAGTATATTTATTCTAATGTATGATGAAAGGAAGTATGTTGTTTTCCATACTGTAAATGTATAAAAGCTTGATACATTGTGATTGGATAAGCTTCACAAAAAAGCTTCCTATTACTTACCGTGTGGAGCTTTTTCCAAGAAATGCCAAGCTGATATATCTGTCAAACAGGATAAGGGTTTCGCAGCATGAAAAGGATGGCAAATGTGAAACAGTCTTGGTTAGGAAGCATTTTGTGTGTGTGTGACCTTAGGTAGCAGAGATGAGATTCATTCTTATCCAACTCCATAAGAAGTGTCTCAAGTGTATGACTACAGCAGAAGAGAGATTGCCAGTGTCTTCCATAGTTTTCGTTTCATGATGGTGAGGTTGCAGCAGTGCAACAAGCATGAGGACCTACTGAAGCTGATCCCTGTACTTTCCCACACCTGTTGGGATTAACAGGGCTTCCCTTCAAAGTTGAGTAATAGACTAGATTGCTTTCCTATTAAAAAAAAAAAAGGTTAAGGGTAAGAGATGTGAAGACTTCAGATTGCAGGAATGAGTTTTGGAAATTAGAAATTCCCGGAACTGTTACTTAGATATTTTGGGTGTCTTGTGGACATGTATTTTTCAATCGATTGCCAGGTGGATATGTAGATGTCATAAAAGTCAGTAGATACGATATCAGTTACAAGGGAAATAGGAATATGCGAAAGAAAACATTAAAGAATGAGGGTAAGACATGGACAATCAGCCATCTCTCTCTCTCTCTCTCAATCAATCAATCAATCAATATATATATATATATATATATATATATATATATATATATATATATATATATATATATATATATATATTACAAGCATAAGTACATACATACTTAGGCTATATACAGCTGGTTTTCTCCAATTAACTTCAGCAAAGCAGCCATGAAGCAGGGAGTAGAGTAACAAATTCATCCCTTCCAAAAATACTACTACTTACAGAACGCTAGGGAGGATAGTATATATATATATATATATATATATATATATATATATATATATATATTATATATATACTAGATACATAGAATATATATTATAGAGCAGTTATTTGAAGCTGAAATACCTTAGAAGCGCTTTAGAAATGAAGAATACAATTTTTCTGATGACGAAAGTAAAAACTTTTATTTACTTGTTGGCGAATAATTTTGCATTTTTACCAGATGGAATTTTGCATGCTCTTATCTTGGCAGTGAACTAACTGTCTCTGCTTCGCAGATACTTGATAGATTGTAATCATTTCTCAAAATGCAGGTCTATACTCGGAGATCTCTGTGATTAAAGAAGTTTACAACATTTTTGTCCGAAGAATGTTAAAATGTCTAGAGGTTTCTCTTATAAATGTAATGAGTCATCAGAACTGCTCAGTATAACGAGCAGGGCGATTGAGTCTTTCCGTAATTGGGAAAGTAGCACAAGCCTTTTGCGGTTACTTCCAGAACTGATTCCTAAAATATCATTCTTATGTACTTCCACCTTCGAATATGTTGTTTTTATTGACTTTCGTTTTCTCTTTCGGTACCTACATCGTCGCCCGTTCGCACAGACAGATGGCATCAAACAAATCAGAACTTTCTCCTTGTATTTTCTGTCCATTATTTTTTGCTTTATAAAAGCTATAAAGATTTATCTAAAGGGAGATTGCATTTTCACCAGCACCGCAGTCCCCTCCCACCCATCTGCCTCCCCCACCCCCCTCCCACCCTCCCTCCCTCCCTCCCTCCTCCAGCCCTTAATTGAGCAGACGATGCGTCTAGCAAAAAGAAGCCGCTGGCTTATCTTCCTTTACATCTCTTGACTTGTTTGTTGCTGACTTATGTTTTGTTCTGCTTTTTTTTTCGCTTCTTCTCTTCTTACTTTTATAATTGCTCTCCCTCCTCCTCACCTCCCTCCTTTTCCCCCTTTTACTTCATCTGTATCTTATTTTTGTTGTTTCTGCCCAATATTTTAATGACGAAAACTTAGATTAATTCAGGTTTAAAGTTTTCTTATGTAGACTTTCTATTCCTGCATCTCTATCTCCCATTTACACTTGCCACTTGTAGATTTTCTTCTATTGCTCGTTTTTCCTTTCGTCGGTCGTTCATTTCAACGGTCCAGACTGAAATTCATCAAAGCGCGTCAAGATTAATTTAGTTAATATATTACCTGCACCTGTTGGCTTCATTTTATTTTTGGCCTCGTAAAATGTGAAAGTCTTTTTATCTTCAGCAGCTGAGTTATGAATATATTTCTTTGATCTTTTCTCTCAAGAAACATATGTTTAGTTTTTACATAAACCATTAGTTTGAAGTCATTTTCTGCACGATAATCTCAGTAGATATAATTTTTACACAAGGTGAGCTTATCATGCCTGATAAACACTTGTTAAGGAAAAGGCTGATAGCTTCAGTATCGCAACAAATGCTGAGCAAACTAGACTTTTCAGGTGAGATAGGATATGATCGGAACATCTCGTAATAATCATAAACAATTATGGTTTCCTACGGGTGTTATGGTATATACCGCTGATTTATGGGTAATAAACAACTGGCTTCCAAAGTATTAATATTGCTACTCCTATTATTTTTTGTTTTTAGGCTTTCTTTGTTCTGGCTGTTAACTTTCTTTTTCGAAAATCTTAGGCTTCGCAGGGACTTGAATCCCACTTGATTCAACACCGCCCTCCCCCAGATTTTAATGAATAGCTGTAAATGTTGACGCCTCTGTCATGGATTTTCATGAAAGAAGAGCGGAATACTGGATGAAAAATGAGCATTTTGGAATGTAGTAATACCTATAATGTACCTAAAGTAAATTGGTTTGTAACAACGAAGTGAACCACAGCAGAGAGCAAGGTAACTGTGTTGTTTGTTTCACCGAGTACGCCCAAATACCTATCATTTGGCCCAGTCACTTCTTTTCCGAGCGCCGGTATGTTCATGACTGAAAAATAATGAATGATCTGTATGCTTCAAGGCGAGAGGCTGAGAGGCGCGGGAAATTATAGCACTTGAATGACACTAATGGATATGTTGGTATGACAAGTTCCAATGGTTGTTCGCATTCTTGTGGAAGAGCCATTTCTCGTGGAACCGTTACCATTTCAGGACCGTCCGTCTTCAGTGTTACTGTTATTAGGGTACTACAGGCGAAGGTGGGAAAAGCAGAGCGAGCCTTATTCTCACACACAAAATAACGGAACTATACTGTTTCTTTTGTAGGTTTTGTGGTTAGAGTGACTGTAAGCCTTAGTGCACCATAAGCTAGGTAGGTCAGCTGGTGAGTAATGTTTATCTGCCCCTTAGTCGTAGTGCCAGGAGCTTTTTCAGCTTGAATGATTTGGCCGGACAGCTTTTTAGCCTGCTTCCATTCTTTGACTGTTTAGTAGGCGTGAACATCTTTAAACATCTTTACTGTAGTTTATTTAGTTGAGTCTTATTCAACCTAAGCTTTGCAGACAAATAGTTATTTTATAGTTTAGTTTCATTCACTGTTTTTTATTTGCATACGATGGCTTTTTCTGATATGGGCAAAATCGTATGCCTCCTTTAATTTTGTGTTCAGTGAGAATTAATATTGCTGCTGTTTATACTCATTAAAATGAAAAATTTTACCCGTTTATTTTTTTTATCTAATAGAAAACATTCTGTGAAGTGTAGTAAAAGATGCTTTTTGCTATTCGTAGATGGAGGCAACCTTGTGCCGTAAACAATTTTTTTTTTTTTTTTTTTCTAAAAATTCGGGCAAAACCGACCAGAGGTGAGAAAGGGAATTGCCTCGGGAGTAGACAGACTCTGGTAGAATCTTACAACCTTTGTTTTGTCATGTAAATAATGCATGCTTTAAAAAACTGTTATTTGATAAACGAGGCGCCCCCCTGATTGATGAGGGAAGACTGGAAAGAGTTTCGTGAAGTGCAGTTGGAGAGAAAAGCGTTTGGCTGGGCCATTTTCTTGAGTTTCATGTCAACTTGAATTTCAGTGTTGGTTACTTCCATCCTTTTATACACAAGGCTAGTATGTCAAGTGCTGTTGATTATTGCTTTATCAGATATATCCAAGACTTTAACATTTCTGTTCGGTTTAACCTGCACAATTTTCCTTGGTTTTTGTATTTTTAGACCAGCGCAAGAAAACCTCATGAACAACATCTTGCACAGCAACAAGAAAGCATCCGGCCTTGTTCAGGCCCCTTGCAAGAGGACCACGCCTTTCGTCTCTGCCAAAAGAACGCAGCAGGAGAACCAGGCTTACGGCCCTGCCCCTCCATGTAGACCTACCTATAAATTAACTGTGCCCGTTAAGTCACACCCTTCACTCCTATTTTCTCTCTCTCTCTCTCTTGTATTCTTGCTATGCATGGTTCTCAGGTTCGCACTTTGTTGTTGAAAGGTTATCTGTACTAGCGCCAACTTATTTCGATCACGAAAGAAATTAGAAAAGCATCAATTCATATTTGCTGAAAATTATTCGATTATATAAACTGAATATTTAGAACACCGTTTTGACTTGTGATTTTATGATCACTTCTGCGTGTTCAAATTTTCCGTTTAGTATTCTGTTCTTATGGAAAGTCAAATCATTCTCTAAGAATTCTCTTATTTTCCAGAATGATACACGAAAGGATTAATTACGTTAGTTTGCATATATTATATATATACGTATATATATATATATATATATATATATATATATACTATATATATTATATATATATATATATATATATATAATATATATATATATATAGGCATATAAACATATAAATATATACATATACATATATATATATATATATATATATATATATATATATATATATGTATATATATATATAGATATATATATATAGATATATATATATATATATATATTTTTTATATATATATATATATATATTTACGTATCATGGGACCTCGTATAAACCGAATATGCAAACAGAAAATATTATATGGAAATGCAAGGTCACTGGATTTTAACTTACCTTAAAAAAGGGGAGTTTTGGTTTTATTATTTTTAGAGAAAGAGGTCACCAGAAAACTCAGCTAATTACTTTACATACATTTATTTACAAGAGGCCGTTGAAATGGCCTGGAGATAGAATAAATGCAGCTTGTCCGCACGGGGACCAATATTATCTCTCACAAGGGGATAGCTGGCTAAAATGAGATTCACATAAATGCTGGCTTTCAAAATTATTCATATTATCTTGCGGTAAAGCAGCACTTGCGGGCGCGAAGACTTGCACACATGACTCAGCAAATCTGGGAAAAATCCCAGATTAGACACAAAATAAAAAGAAGACTTCTTGCACAGGTTACGATTATTCAGTTTTCTCTAACACACTGGGGAAAAGGAACTCTAGTGTTTAACTGAGGTATGCGCTGAAGACTGAAACTTTACCAAGTCACAAGGGGAAGCACATGGCCCAATGAGGACAAAGGGCTTTTGATGAAAAAGTGATACAAGGGAAATTTGAAAATGAAATCAGCAAGAGTTATCTTAGAGAAAAAGAGCTGGTTTGCAGTTTTACACTCTCTAGACGTACTCTAAATCCTTGGGGCTTGAACATGTGTCGTGCTATGCAGATGGTACCACCAGTGTTTGGACAAAGGGCTGATTTCCCGTCAGAGGAGGAGAGAAGGCGCGTCTGCCTTGCTTTAGGTCTAGCTTCGACTGAGACAGAGCTTGGGTGTCTGGAAAACGCGGGATTTCATACACAGCCTCGGGCATTGCCTGAAAGTGAAAAACAACAACCACCAGCACAAATTTGGAAGGAAAAGGTCTTATGGTAGGAGTCCCTAAACCCATATCGAGGCCTAGCTAATCCGTGACTTGCCCGTCTTACCCTAAAATTCAGCCTGACCGGAAATTCCTTTTCACCCGTCCTACCGCGTGTTCTCTCTCAAAATCAGCTGATTTAGGAGAAAACATGGCTGCTCTTTTAGGCTAACTAAAATCTAGAAAATTCTGGGTAGACAAGAGGGGCAATAAAATCATAATAATATATATATATATATATATATATATATATATATATATATATATATATATATATATATAGTATATATATTATAAACTGCTCGTCCGTCAGTATACAATCTGGGATGTGACCCTCTGGAACTCCTATAATGCCCTTGTGGGGCGGGACGATATTTATAATAAACAAAAAAATCTACTAGAGCTGAAGGCCGATATTACTGAAAAGGAGGAATTTACACAAACTCTGGCCTTTAGTTTAAATGAGCTATATTTACATTTAAATTACATGTAGATCCACAAATTGATGAGGTGGTTGAATGCAGGTCCATCAGAAACATGTGGCTGGGTTATTTCAAGGGTTCCCAGTATACCTCCCACAATCAGGCACGGTATTTGTTTGTAAAGAGATTGTATTCCAGCATCAGTACTAAGGCAGGAGACATGTGAGAAACGTTGCACACTACTGGCTCTTAGCATTACATAGTAAAGCTCACTCAAGGGGGCATAAAATGACTGGGAACTTATGCAGAAAGGAATACTATTAACTAAGGGGATGTTTAATATCATTACTAACATCACAAGGGGAATTAATCACAGCACTGAACCAAAATTGTGGAGTGAGAAGCTGGGCAAAGAAGGGGAGGAAAGTCGCCTCGGAAGGATGAAACAAAATACAGACGAGACAAAAACGATTCACTGACGGCGCTAGAAAATACATCTCACAGTACCCAGAAATCCTTGGTCTGGTTGTCTTCTCGTCTGCTTATACTTCTGTGTACTATGGACAGTATAAGAACACTTGTGGG
>NC_061107.1:57211678-57219178 GCF_015104395.2 Macrobrachium nipponense | reverse complement strand
AATGACATTGGTAGGTGACTCTAAATTATACAAATCTAAATGTTGTGATAGATATAGAAGTCATCAATAGGTACTTTAGTGGATAAAGATGTCACATCAAAACCAGTTAGTTTATCTATATAGGATAATTCAATACGGGACAGTCTAGAAACGGAAATGAAAAAGATTTTGCAAATGAGAGTTTGAAATAGTACCTAAGAGGCGTGATAGTCATTACCTAAATATTTAGGCAATTTATAACCAATAGAACCGGTTTAGCTGATAATTCAACGTATAGGAAAATCTCTCTTAAGGGTTTTGATTAATCCATACATCTTGTAGTATAACTTTAATTTTTGCACTGAAACTTTTTATGACAACAGCTAAGGAGTCCTTCTTATTTCTTAGTAAGTTCTAGAGTCAGATAATAAATTCTCAATTTTTTCAACATAATTCTATCTGTCTATTATTGCCAAACTATTGGATTTGTCAGCTTTAATAATGTGTATACTTTTATCTTTCCTTGTTATATGAATTGCGTCTATAAACCTATTTGGAAGATTCACCGTTTTGTTCGGTATTTGAAGTAAATTTGAAGTAAATTCACTAATAATGATAGTTATTTCTGAGATGATGTTCGTACATTGGATGTTATCCGTAATCTAGTGTGATCATCCGTATCCTAAATCGAGTTTTAGATTGGGGAACAGTTCTTTGTTAGAGAGATTCATTACTCAATCCTCTTTATATTTGATGTTCCGATCACTTATTTCAATGAGTCCTTTTTTTTTTGACCAAGGTGGTGAGCTAATTTTTTCATCTTGAATCTCAAATTATTATAGATTTTGTCCATGAGTGCTGATATCCAATCCGGGGAAATCTTATTCATGAAATTAAATCTCTCAGTTCGTAATTTCTTGAAATTATTGAATTCTAACCTTCTTATACGTTCTATATGTTTTTATAGAGAAATTGCATACAAATCATTGAAGGGAGATTCACTATCCACTCGGCATCTTATTAGTAATAAAGCCTTTGGAATGACGTGTTCTTGCAGGCACTTTTGAAGAAATTTTCGGCGAAGTCGGGTACTGTGTACTTTCACTAATGTACTTTGGAAGTTGAAGAGAACATCTGCCAGAAAAGAGAACAGGAGTAGAAAGTTTCTAATGGCATCCATATTCAATGTAGTACGAAAGTCCATGCGCTTGAGACTATTATACAATCCAAGTAAGAAGGTGGGTGAAAAAGGAACTCGGAATAAGTACTTTCGTAGTATTATCTACAGTTTCAAGTTCACACTAAGTAAAAACAAAGTTTACAGAACTTTCCATACAAAATTAAGTAGTGGTAGGCGGAGTTACAGTTTCTGATTCGGGTAGCATGTTCTCCAAACAGAAAGGACAAGGAAAGAGGATCAAGAGATAATCCAGGCCGTAGATTAAAATTCCTAGTCCATGTGTCTTCAATGAATACAGTTTCCAGTAGATTTTATTCTGATAGTTATTGGACTCGCAGATTATATATGACTTATCCCAGTTAATGGCATGGCCTGTCTTAACCCAATGATCTGAAATGCCAGCCATCAAGAGGATATAAAAAAATGTTCCCAACACAAATATGCTCTTTCAAGAGACCTAACATCACGTATGTAAATACACTGCATCGTCTACGAAATATTTCCCTTGGTTGTTCTTTATTTTTGGACTTGTATAAAAAAAAGATAGCAATGTGCATATTATTCAAACTGTCATAATAAAGTGCAAATAACAAAAATATGTCTTTTATTTAAATTTGTACTTTATACATATGCCAGGACTCTAAAGCCTGTGTTTCTCATGCTGCAAGCAACAGGTCGTCGCCAGCTTCAGACAATACATAATCAAATTCCAATAGCAATGCACCAGAGGCACCAACAGAGAGCACACCTGATTTCCATCTATATATGAACCTCAGAAGCTAATATCAAATAATTGTGCATAATTGATCCATTAGTTACTGCGTAAGTTTCCTGGCCACTGATTGGCCAGCAATTCATATAAATACAACTGTAGTTCATTAATAAAGCATCATTTCAAAATCATACATCTTGTCTTAATCAACGGACCAAAGCCTACACTTGGGTCTGTCGAGCCGAAGTCACACTACGAATCAAGAGCATACAGTCATCATCGACGAAGGCAGATTACATTCTTGCCACCCTGCCGGACCACCCCTTCCCCCAGCTAACAGAGTGGCTGGATGCTAAAGGCACCAACACCGTCCAGTATGAAGACCTGAAAAAGGTCTAACTAGATGGATTCATGTCATCCCCAGCCATTCGTGTACAATACATCTTCGACACAGCACAGCAACCCTTAGGTGATCAACTCCAATCTGCCACCCTTCGCAAAATGAGAGCCCTCGCCCGTCTTCCTTTTGCAGCAGACTGTTCTCCCAAATCAATTGACATCCTCAAGGCCTTCTGGCTGCAGCACCTGCCAACTTCAGTAAGGGCAGCATTCAACAACATCAAAGACACAGCCACTGCCCTAGCAGACAATCTGACAGATGCTCATGCTGCTGCAAACACCCGCCACGTCCACACTATTGCCCCTCATCAAGGAACGTCCTATCCCGCCCTCAAAAACCCAAGGCCATTGACTGCACACAGCAGCAATCACCACTGTTTCAGCTTTGCTGATAGCACAGAACATTCGGCCCTGTTGCCAAGAACTGCCTCCCAGGATATCCATGCCCATAAAATGTGTGAAATGGTTACTGTTCCTCACAGTAGCCACAGCAGGTGCATAGACCTCAATCAGGGACTATACTAATGTACCTAAGTTTAACCGTAATCCTGACACATCCAATCCTGCGTGTTCTATCAGCTCCTGTCTTTATTATCCTTGATTCCACCACAGGTACTCGCTTTTTGGTCAACACAGGGCCTTACAATTCCCTTCTGCCTGTATCCAGTCAACCAACCAAACACCCACAGCCATCCGATGTCTGATTCACAGCTGCCAACAGCTCTCCCATCCTTACCTTCAGTCAGAAGCATCTTGCCTAAAAATACCCATGGCAGTTTTAGGTTATGGATGTCTGAACACCTCTTCTTGGGGTGGATTTCCTGGAATACCACCAACTGTTCATGGATGTCAACAACAGACGCCTTGTCAATGCCACTGATCTGTCCACAATGCCCATCACTGCAGCTCCCACAGAACTTGCCCTCCACATCACTGAATCCAAAGATAAGTTTGCCCACCTGCTCGCTACACACCCAGATGTCTTCAAACCAGAATTACGACAATCTCATTAAATCCCTGCCAAGCACGGTAATTTCCACCATATTAAGACCTCAGGTCCTCCCGTTCCGATGTCTACCACCCGACAAATGTGCCGCTGCAAAGAAAACCTTCGCAAAAATGGGGAAATGGGTGTGTGCCAAAAGGCACCCAGTTCTTGGGCAATACCCCTCCACATATTCACAAAAAAGGAAGGCACCTTACGCCCATACAGGGACTACAGAAAGCTAATGTGATCACTGAGGCTGACCACTACCCCCTCCCTAACATCACAGCACAAAAATTTCATCAAAGCTGAACCTTCTCAAGGGTTATTTCTAGGTACCCATGAATCTCGAAGACCACCATCACAACGCCCTTCAGCACCTTCACCTTCAATTACTCCTGCTTTGGCCTCCGCAATGCAGGAGCTACTTTTCAACAATTGATGGATGACATCCTGGGAGACCTTTCCTTCCTGCATATCATCCTTCTATGCATGTAAGAAAATGGCCTCATCATCCGATACAACAAATGCTCCTTCGCTACCAAGAGGGTAGAATTCTTGGGGCACATCATAACACCTGAGGGCGTCCAGCCCTTGCCAGTAAAGGTTACCACTGTCAGGAAGTTTCCCACCCTTACCACCATCAAGGATCTACAACAATTCCATGGAATGATTAATTATCATTGCTTTTTGCCCAGCATTGCTTCAACCTTGGCCCCATTCTACTAAGAGCTCAAGGGCAATCCCAAGACCCTCTTCTGGTGACCTTTGCTAGAAGCTGTCTTCCCCTCTGCCAAAAATGCCCTCGCCAAGGCCACTACCCACTCGTTCCCTGAACCAGGTCATCATCTGCTGCTTTTCACAGACGCCATTGGCGTAGCCATAGGAGCTGTCTTGGAACAGACCATCCACAGTCATCCTTGACCCCTCATTTTTTTTAGCAGGAAACTCAGCAAGACAGAGACAAACTACACCATGCTTGACTGTGAGCTTCTGGCAGCACACTGTCAGCACCTCCAACATTTTTTGGAGGCCACACTTTTCACTCATCAAACAGACCACCTGCCACTAGTGGCATACAATCTCTCTCTCATGCCACAAGGAAACGCAGCCCTCTCCAGAATCTCCGCTGACACAGTCCACCTCGGCCTCGATTACAAGCAGCTGGTGGACAAGCAGCAGCGAGACCCAGAGTTCAACGCCTGCAAGACCTCTTTAATGTTTCTGCAATGGCATGATGTCCCATCAACAACAATATCCCCATCTCCATCCTCTGTGATATCCACATCAGCCACCCACATCCATGGATCCCATTCCATATCAAAAGACACAAAGGCATGGGCCGGTGAATGTTCTGCCTGCCAACCCTCCAAAATCCAGTGTCACACAAATTCAGGATTAGACTCCTTCGTCAAATGCAACGCCGTTTCACCAATGTTCACATCAACATTGTAGGGCCCCCCCACCCCCGGTGCTCCGAAGGACATCATTACCCACTCACAATGGTTGACTGCCCAAAAAGATGGCTTGAAGCTGCTCCTATGACAGATACATCAGCAGTAGCATGTGCTGGTGCTTTCGTCTCATCATGTGTTTCCAGATTCAGTGTACCCAATCACATCACCTATGACAGAGGCATTACAGTCACATTGCAGCTCTGGATGTCTCTAAACTGCCTCCTTGGCATCCAGTTGCATTTCACAATCGCCTACTATCCTGAGCCCAATGGCATGATCAAGAGGTTCCATCACACCTTCAAAACAGCCCTCGTTACTTGCTGCAACTCCTCAACCTAGTGCTCACAGCTTCCAGGGATCCTCCTCGGCCTTCAGGCCACGCCTGAAGAGGACCTTGACCTGTCAGCAGTCGAGATAGTGTATGGCAATCCAGTCATGATACCTGTCAAATTCTTTCCCAATAATAACACCTCACCTGATATCATCAGACTCCAGACCATGGTGGGAAAATGTGCCCCTTGCCACCCATCTCACTAACCAAATGGGGTATTGTGCCAGCACTCTAAAGCCTTTGTCTCTCACGCCGCAAGCGACAGGTTGTCGCAACCTTCAGACAATATATCACTAAATTCCGTGATTCTCACGATAATGTACATAGCAACGCACCCGTGGCGCCAACAGAGAGCGCACCTGATTTACTGTGTAAGTTCCCTGGCCGCTGATTGGCCAGCAATTCATATGAATACTGCTGTAGTTCATTAATAAAGTATCATTTCAAAATCATACCTCTTGTCTTAATCAACTCCTGCTAAATGCATAATTTAAATATGTATAGCACCACGTGTACAATACTGTACATTTTTGTAAAAAATATATGATATAGAAATAAACTATTGCTTACAAATTTATATTATATATACACACTAGTTTTCATATTGCATATATATATATATATATATATATATATATATATTACATATATATATAGTATATATATATATATATATATATATATATATATATATATATATATATATATGTGTGTGTATATATATATATATATATATATATATATATATATATATATATATATGTATATATATATATATATACATATATATATATATATATATATATATATATATATATATATATATATACATTACAAGGCCTATTTACAGCCTTGTCTAAAAAGAAAATTTGGTAACATGAGCCCTGACACCTACCTTAAGAAAACCTGCAACTGGCATATCTGCTAACTTTCCCATGTCATTAAATAGAAGCTAACACAAACTCCAAAATATCCAAAAATAGAACCTTTATTGCCTCAAAAACTAACATGATAAAAAAAGGAAAATTAATTGAAAACCCAAAGATATGAAGTGTAATCACTCATAGCAAAAGAAATCATCTCAAATGAACGCCACACACCATCTCCCAACGAGATATATTAATTCACATAATTATTTATATTTTCCCTACTAACTAAAATGTAAAAGAGTCAGCCTAAAAAAAACGTCAAGAATTCCCATTATATGTGGCAACATTGAATCCATCTGAGGGAAAAGAAATCATAATCTTCAGAAATCAAATAAAATGGATGAGCATAAAAAAAGAATGGGAATAGAATTAAATCACTGTGATATACATGGGGGAAAAAACTAATTGGAAACTCAAATATCTTCCACCAAAAACATAGTTATCTAAAAAACCAGTTGCATCACCCAATTCCGAGTCCAATGGCATGATCAAGAGATACCATCGTACCTTCCAAGGAGCCTTCATGTCTTGCTGCCACTCCTCGACCTGGTCCTCACGGCTTCCATGGATCCTCCTCGGCCTTCAAACCACGCCTAAAGAGGACCTTGACTTGCCAGTAGCTGATATGGTGTATGGCGATCCAGTCGTGATACCTGGCTAATTCTTCCCCGATAATAGCACCTCACCCGACATCACTATACTCTGATCATCATCGGAAAATTTGTCCCTTGCCACCCATCTTACTAGCCAAATGAGAAGAGCTTTTTCCCGAAGTATCTACACAATACAACACGTATTCATCAGAAACAATGCTGTTTATCCACATTTGGCCCGCCCTTACACTGGACCCTACGGTCCCTAACTGCAAGCAGAAAGCCTTCCTCATCGACATTCGTGGCACGATAGATTGGGTGGCAATTGCCTGCCTGAAACCAGCACATCTGCCTGACCATGTTACTTCAGTCCAATTTTGAAGGGCAGGATGCCCTCTGCAACGCCCTGTTTAACTCTCACGGGTGGGGTACTGTGCCAGCACTGTAAAGCCTGAGTTTCTCACGCCGCAAGCGACAGGTCGTCACAACCTACAGACAGTACATCACCAAATTCCATGATTCTCACAACAATGCACATAGCAATGCACAAGTGGCTCTGACAGAGAGCACGCCTGATTTCCATCTATACAGGAGGTATAAAGGCTAATATCAAATAATTTGCACATGAATGGTCCATTAGTTACAGTGTAAGTTTCTTGGCCGCTGATTGACCAGCAATTCATGTAAATACTGCTGCAGTTCATTAATAAAGTATCATTTCAAAATCATACCTATTGTCTTAATCAACTCCTGCTAAATACATAACTTAAATAACTACAGTACCATAGGTACAGTACTGTACATTCTTGTAAAAATGTATAATATAGAAAGAAACTACGGCTTACAAATTTATATTATATATACACACTTGTATTCATACTGTGTATATATGTTATATACAAGTGTTGACCGATAGTTGATAAGCGGATGTAGTG
>NC_061107.1:57194178-57209178 GCF_015104395.2 Macrobrachium nipponense | reverse complement strand
TGTGCAAGAAAACCACAGTGCTTAAAGCAAAACTAACTTGTAAGACCAAGGGGCACGTGGCTGTGGGGAAACAAAGGGATATGGACAGCTCGCACGTGACACAGATAGAACCCAGAAGAAAAAGGAAAAAGACTGACTGCCACACTGCTCTCATACTGTACCTCCTCTCGAAGCTAGTCTCCACTTCTTCTAAGGCGTCACTGGCACTGGTCAAGGAACTATGGAAGATGTTGCATTCAAGTAATACTTCAGCAGCGTGGTGTTGACAGGCCAAGAGGAGGGGCCAGGGGTCCGGGAGAATTATACTAAGGGCTTCTACTCGGCAACAGGCCGGGATACGTCTGAGAGTGAGCTTCTTCTCGCGACCTCTTTTATGACCTTTGTTGTGCCCTCAGGCGGCTGCTTGATTAATCTGCGGGTTTTGACATGTTCCATTGTCTGCTCAATTACTTTGCTGTGATTGGCGTACCTGGAAGAGAGAGAACACTCGGCAGACAGACGGGTAAGGCAGAAGTATGCAGCAGATTCACGGGGATAGGATTGCAGGATTGATTATCAAACTAAATAAGAGGTATAAACTGAAGATCATTCAAACGTATGCACCAACAACATCCCATACAGAGATAGATATCTTTGGAAAAACATAAGACTCAATTTACATTTGTTTTGGGTGATTTCTGCTAAAGTTAAAAAAAAATCATGAACACCTTTTTTTATAAAGAGGAATATAGCAAATGGACATGGGGGAGCCCAAACGGAGAAACGGGAAACGGAATAGATTATATTCTCAGTGAAAAAGTTAATTTAGTTAGAGATGTAACAGTGTTAACCAAGTTAAAAGTCAAGCGACCATAGAATGGTGAGAAGTAAAATTTGTCTAGATCTAAGGAAATAAAGAGAAAAACTAATTTTAAGAGAGAAAATAAACACTTTGTAATTAGAGAAAAATCGGACGAGTTTAGTTTAGCAATACAAAATAGACACTCCCAACTACATGATGAAATGGAAGCAAGTAAAGAAGAAATGAATAGTACTAAACAAAATTTGTATTGGAATCAGCACAAGAGATAGGTGGAAAAGTTCCTAACCAAGATCAAGGAAAAATTAACAGAAAACACCAAAAACATAACAAAGAAACGATTGGAAATGAGGATAAAATCAAGAGAGATGAAATAGAACTAGCAGAACTATCCAAAACAATAAGCAAACTAAAAACCCAAGACATTTGTAAACACAATCTGACCAAAATTAAGGAAACAGTAAAGAAGTTAAGAGGAATCAAGTTGATGAAATGAAGACGTGGAACAGGACGCCAACAGATATTTGCTTTAAAGGATGAAAATGGAAATATCAAAAAGAGATGGAGTGATAAAAATGACTAAGGCTTTCTATAAAATGCTGTACAATAGTTATATAGGAAATAACTTTGTCAATAGAAATAATGAAACACTTGAGCCGGTGCCAAAAGTAACAGTAGAAGTACAGAAAGCATTAAAATGCATGAAAAGAAACAAATAGTAGGAGAAGATGGCATAACAATGGATTTAATAATAGATGGAGGAGATTTCACAATAGTAAAACTCGCAGAACTTTACACAAAATACTTGCAAGAATGCTCTATACCTACAGCTTTGGAAAACTTTGTCATAATATTAATTCACAAAAAGGGAGACACAAAAGACCTGGAAAATTACTACCCAGTAAGTTTACTCTCAGTAATATATAAAATATTTACAAACGTTATATTAGGCCGTATAGAAAGACAGCTAGACTTTAATCAACCAAGAGAACAGGCAGGTTTTAGAAGCGGGTATTCAACTACTGACCATATCCATGTAATTAATCAGCTAAAGGAAAAATCAGCAGAGTATGATAAACCACTATGTATGGCATTTGTAAACTATGAGAAAGCTATTGATTCTGTCAAAACTTCAGCAGTGATGAAAGCCCTTCTAAAGCAAGGAATAGATGAATCTTATGTTAAAAAACTTGAAGATATCTTATACAGGTAGTACAACAATCCTAAAACTACATAAAGACAGTGAGAAATTTCCGATTGAGAAAGGAGTTAGACAGGGAGACTTCATCTCTCCTAAATTATTCACAGCGTGCCTAAAAGAAGTTTTTAAGAATCTGAATTGGAAAAATGTAGGAATTAACATTAATGGGGAATTCCTTAACAACTTAGGATTTGCAGATGACAAAGTTCTACTGAGTGAATCAGGGGAGGAATTACAAAAGATCATAGAAGATTTGAATAGAAAAGGCAGAAATGTAGGACTGAAAATGAAGATGAGCAAAACTAAGATAATGTTAAATAAAAGTGCAGAGACAACAAATAGGGGTTATGGACGTACTTCAAGTGTTTGTTAATGAATATATGTATTGAGGACAGGCAGGAAGAGAAGACGATGGATTGACGAGAGACCTTTTTCCTGCAGTGGACTAGCAATGGCTGATGATGATTGAACCAGCATTGTTCGTCTTTGCATTACTTGTAACCACGTGATGATTGCCCAAGATTGTGCAATGTTTCCCCATAGCTTCTAGATTGTTCTGTGGCTTCATCAAAACGTTTAACTTACGTATGACTGGAAGCAATGTCACTATATCACTTTGAGAGTGTTCTCTGATTCATTTTTAGTAATTAGAGATTCTTTTATTATGAAACTGTTTGATATTACTGGTAAATTAACTCTTATCTCTTAATTTGTAAATAAAGAATTTGTTGAAGTAATTTATTTTGGAGATGAAATTAGTACTTAGTTCCCAAAACTGATGTGACGTCACTGTTCGTTTGCGATAAATGCTTCAAACCATTTCTTTCATGTTATGAGATTTTTATGTTCGTGTACTATTAAATTTATTCATAGTTATAAACATTCTCTTTCCCTCTAGTTTGAAAAGGAGAATTTATTAAGAGTTTTGCAGAAAACTTCACCCTCAAATGCTTTGACATCATCAATTTTGTATCTTGTTGATCAGTAGTTCCCATACAAGAGAGGGTCATTCTGTTAATAGATACCATTTGCACTGATTGTCATTTTTGGACACCGTTCAAGCTGGCCCGTCTTTCCTCTCTCTCTCTCTCTCTCTCTCTCTCTCTCTCTCTCTTCCCGACCAAGGAAAATTTTAATTCGTTACGTTAACGTAAAGATTTTGTCCTTTTATGGTCACTCGTAACTTTAGATTTATTTAATTCCTTAGTAGCATTGTCGTTATTTATGGAATCTGAACAGACAGTGTAAGTGTGATTTTGTAACGACGCCTCTGAAAAAGTATAGTGAATTTTGAAGCTGCAGCAAAAAGGAAAAACTGGTACCAGGTAATGTGTTATTGCAAGTTTTAAGTGCACTTAAAAGTACATTTAAGAGTGTTTATGTAAAATTATTTCATTTTTTGCCCGTTGCTAATTTTTGTGTTCTGTAATTCTTTTGAAGTGTTGCTTTTTAATTTGTTTGATTAACTTATCTGTTTTCTAGTGATTTAACATTGCATATCTGATTTAATTTAACACTTGTGATTGAATTTGCATTTACCTAGATTTCTTTTCAATTCTTAATAATTGTATAACTGTTTAAATTTTGATTGAATAATTTAATATCTTGATTAATGATTAATTAATTTTCTTGATAATTAATTTTCATTCAATTTTGTTTAATAATTATTTCAAGAATTAATTAAAATTTTTGTTTCTTCAAATAATACTAAATTTCCTTGAGATTGTGAATTTCACTTATAAATAATGAATTTAAAAATAAATTTTTTGCATTTAGATTTTTTATAAGTGCTTCATTTATTGACCACCAGTGATAAAATTTAATTTAGATAGAAATATAGAGTGGTAATTGTGCTGTTTTCCTTCTATTTTATTGAAGTAAGTTAGAACCAGGGAAATGCTTAGACTTTTAGAGTTGTTGATAATTTAATCTCATATATGATTACCTCATACTAGTTTTAATGAACTTAGTCTGATTTTTTTGCATGATTAATGAGTTTTTAAGGGACCACTGTCACCTTACCTTACCTTACAGACCATACATATCTTACATCTTGTTCGGGTTGCCCCAGGGCCCTCAGTGTGAGGCACCTCTAATGTCTACCAGAGAGTTGCTAGTGCATCTTCCGGTATATTTTGCATCTTCCAATCTTGGATGGTCTGGGATGCAGCTTAGATATTTGTCGAACTTATTCTTAAACACATCTACGCTCACTCCTGATATATTCCTCAGATGAGCTGGCAACGCATTGAATAGACGCTGCATTGTCGATGCTGGTGCGTAGTGGATTAATGTCCTGTGTTCTTTCCTTATTTTTCCTGGTATAGTTTTGGGCACTATTAATCTACCTCTGCTTGCTCTTTCTGATATTTTTAGCTCCATGATGTTTTCGGCAATTCCTTCTATCTGTTTCCATGCCTGAATTATCATGTAGAGTTCTCTTCTCCTTTCTAGACTATATAATTTTAAAGATTGTAGTCTTTCCCAGTAGTCAAGATCCTTAACTTCTTCTATTCTAGCTGTAAAGGACCTTTGTACACTCTCTATTTGTGCAATATCCTTTTGATAGTATGGCTACCATACCATATTGCAATATTCAAGTGGACTACGAACATACGTTTTATAAAGCATAATCATGTGTTTAGCTTTTCTTGTTTTGAAGTGTCGTAACAACAATCCCATTTTTGCTTTACATTTTGCCAATAGAATTGCTATTTGATCATTGCATAACATGTTCCTATTCATCATCACACCAAGGTCTTTAGCTGCTTCCTTATTTGTGATTGTCTCATTATTAGCTCCCGTATATGCATATAGCTTTCCTTCTCTGTCTCCATAATTTATTGATTCAAATTTATCAGAGTTAAACACCATCCTATTTAACTCTGCCCAATCATATACATTGTTAAGGTCTCTTTGTAGCGAATTCCTATCTTCATCACAAGTAATTTCTCTACTTATTCTTGTCTCATCGGCAAGACTACTCACTACCGAGTCCTTAACATTACTGTCTATGTCTGCAATCATAATAACAAACAGTAATGCAGCTAACACCATACCTTGTGGCACACTGGAAATTACCTTAGCTTCATCCAATTTCTCATTGTTTGCAATAACTATCTGTTTTCTGTTGTGTAAAAATTCTTTTAACCATCTTCCTACTTTGTCCACTATATTATGTTTTCTAATTTTCTTCACTAATATATTATGATGTACCTTGTCAAAAGCTTTTGCAAAGTCTAGATAAACCACATCTGTTTCATTTCCGTTTTTCATATTTTTGTATATGTTCTCACGGTGGACTTTTTCCGGGTACAAAACCATGTTGTCCTATATTACACAAATTATTTTTTATTAAATGTTTCATAATATTTTTCTTCATTACCCTTTCACACACTTTCATAATATGTGATGTTAGACTCACAGGCCTATAATTACTTGCCTCTAGCCTTGATCCACTTTTGAAAGTAGGGGTAATATATGCTAATTTGTGCTCATCATAAATCTTGCCTGTATCTACACTTTGTCTTAATAATATTGCAAGTGGTTTTAAGATAGAATGAACTACATTCTTTAACAAAATAGCAGGGACACCACCAGGCCCTGCTGCAGCTCCATTTTTAATTTCATTAATAGTCTGCACAATATCGGCTTCATTAATATCTATGTCTGATAAATATCTACTATTTTCATCCCTTATTTCTGTATCTTTATCTTCATTATCAATTCTAGGGGTGAATTCTCTCTTATATCTTTCTGCCAATATGTTGCATATTTCCTTTTTTTCATTAGTTAATCTCCCTTCAATTCTTAGAGGGCCTATTTCTATTCTTCTTTTATTCATCTTTTTTGCATACGAGTACAATAGTTTGAGGTTTTCCTTGATATATACTAAGGTTTTTCTTTGAAGTCCCGTTTTTCATTGTCTTTTGATTGTATAATCTTTTGTTCTGCATTTTCTATCTTACTTTTTAGTTCTGTCACTTCCCATGCATTGTTTTCTTTTGCAAGACCTTTTTTCCACTTTCTGATTTTCTGGAACAAGATCCTTCTGTCTCTTGGTATGCATGACTGATGTTTACTTTTCTTCTTCGGTGTATATTTATATAATATCTCCGTATTTACCAGTATATCATCACTTACGAAAATGTTATCCCAATCTTTGTTTAACTCTTCATTTATTTCTGACCATTTCATATTTTTACTGTAGAAATAGTATTTTCCATATCCTTCTCACTTTTTCATTTCTTGCTTATCTCTGTTTTCATTTGCTTTAGAATGGACTGTTAATTCTATGACATTATGGTCTGAAATACTCGCATTATAAACTATTATTTCTTTAACATAATTCACCTCATTCACAAATACAAGGTCTAAAGTATTTTCCTTTCTTGTTGGCAGGTGATTTATTTGTTGAATGTTGTATTCTAGCAGCATATCTAATAGCTTTTCGAATTGCCTCTTATCTCCTGCACTACTATTACTCTCTTTTTTATATGTATAAATACAACAGCAATCTCTTATTCATTCTTTCCAGTCTACGAAAGGAAAGTTAAAGTCTCCAGATAAGAGAATAGTCCAGTCCTTGTGATTTCTACATATATAATCCAATTTTTCTATTATTGTGTCAAAAATTAATGACTATAGTAATATATAGACCCCTTAGGGGTCTATATATTACTATAGTCATTAATTTTTCAGATTCAAATTCTACCCCTATTAGTTCACATTCTGAGTTACTATATTTCTCATATATTTTTCCTTGCGTTTTGTCTTTCCCCTATATCCGGTTCCCCCTTGATTCCTGTTTTTTCTCTCTGATCTACCTCTGACATTTTTAGAGTGATATGTCGTATTTTATCTGTGATGAAGGTTCAGGTGTCTGGCTGTTGTTAGGCAATTAAAATTCTTTATTGGTAAATGTAACGACCAGAGATCTGGGCGCTGCATCACAATATATATATATATATATATATATATATATATATATATATATATATATATTATATATATATATATATATATATATATATATATGAAGTATATATGAAAACCTAAGGAGCTACCCCAGTGAGCTCCTCCCTTGTACATAATATGCTTCAAACTTGAGGTGTAGCACCTAATGGCGCAACTAATTGGAAAAGACGTATAGCTGGCAAAAAAGAACATCTGTACTGTGTTGCAGGCTTATTTGGAGAACATTTATTGAATTAAAGCTTGGAATAATAATTTCTATCCCTCACTTATACGTATAACACTGATGATTTTATGTCCAGTTAGGTTCTTTGTTTACTTATATATACATTTATTCGAAGTATATATTTTAGATCCCCTTAATACCCGAAAAATTAAATTTTTAGGGAAACAAATCATAAGCCATATTTAACTATAGCGACCGAGATCAATGAGGGTTCTCTCTCTCTCTCTCTCTCTCTCTCTCTCTCTCTCTCTCTCTCTCTCTCTCTTTCTATTTAGTTCTTCAAAAGCTTCCAGAAGTTTATCGGAGCCAAACGACAGGAGAGTTATATATATTAACAGATATCTAAATTGGTTCTTGAAATGATATTCATGTCGTTGAGCCCTGACGGGAGGGCGGTGCTCACAAAATGGCCCCATGGGCTTCGCCCAAATTTGGCAGCATTACACCCGGCCGAGGGTTAAAGAGAATTCTCATTTACATGGGCGAATAATTTAATGGTCAGCATCAGCGGGACAAGTAGAAAAATTGGTGAGATTGTTTGTCAGCGTTGGGCGATTGCAACTCATAAAATATTTGGGACGAAGGAAGGAAGTATTTCAACAAGTGTTGGGATTGATGTCTGGGGAGTTGATTACAGCCAATAGAATGGTTAAGTAGTGACTACGTATATCTATTGATTGAGGAAATGGTGCGAGTTATTTTAGCGAATGATGATTGAAGCTTATAAAATTGTTATAAATGATTAATTGTAAATTACTTGCAATGTTAAGTTACTGCGAGCGAGAAAATTATAATAAAAGCTGATGTGATTGCTTATGAGATAACAGCTGATAATAAAACTGACCAAAAATCATTGCATTTGTTGAAGGTGATTGGTAAGAGTTTTCTGATTGGACCGCTTGGTAAAGTTGTGGCAGATTAAAAAAAATGAGTGACCAGAAATGATTGCCGTAGTTAAAATGATGAAAGAATGTTTGATTTGCAGTAGAAAGAGACGATGCTAAGAGAAAATGTATCTAGAAGCAGACTGTAAATGGTGGCAAGATTCAGATGAGAAGCGATTTCAGTCCTTCATATAATTCCTGAACGTTACCACTGGCTTGGTGATGCTGCACTTAGAGTAGGCACAGACTACATGAAGTATAAACATACTGCTCAAATTGACTGCAAATTTGAAATATTAGGTAACTGGTTGTTTCATGATATATCTTTTAATAAGAAATACCCTAAGTATTGATGATTTATTCGTGATTGCTATAGTAAATTAAGTTCAAATGAGTCGTTGATATTTGTCTCAGTTGATTATGTGGTTGCAACTGGATAGATGATTGACCTTTAATAAGCACAGAGAAGCGAATAGAGATTGTAGAATTATTATTGACCGGCACAAATTGATTACTAGTTGGGAAAACCAATTGGAGAGCATTATTTAATTACTGGTGCTGTAGAAAGTACCCATTCACTTCTTTCGGATTTCGATGACATAACTGTGCCCTTCTGTTCCCAACGCTTGCTGAGGAAGTTTGGAGGGTACCGCAGTTCATCTCGCGTCCCTGGGCTCCCCAGTCATTCCGTGAAGAGACCTCGGGGCTTCGGAGAATTGCCACCAATATTAGATTTGATTTATTCGAATACTGAAAAAGTAACTGCGACCCGGCTCCACCTACTGTCTGCGATTCTTCAGCGGTTCTTTTTTGCTCCAATTTCAGCATTACATTCCAGAAGGTGACCGGACGGCTGCAGAATTTCGGTAAATGAAACCCAATAGTATCTTTTTTCAAAACAATTATATGAGTAAAAATCATTATGAGAAGTATTAATTCACTGATTCTTGAGTGACCTAAGGTCCCGGATTCGGTGAAAGGGCCCTCCCTCTTCTAGTGCTTCTCTGAGGAGCAGAGAGATCACTGTTGCACATAATGGGTCTCACCAATGGCTTAGCTGGGGACACAGGTTAGATCGAGGCCCCTCCTCCCAAGCTTCTTGTCGAAACCAGAGGAAATCTACAAGTCTGAGTAAAGTGTTAAAATTCTTTCGGCATTATCAATATATATATATATATATATATATATATATATATATATGTGTGTGTGTGTGTGTGTGTGTGTGTGTGTGTGTATGTTGTGTGTGTGTGAGTGCATTATACACACACTTACACACACACATTATATATATACATATATATATATATATATATATATATATATATATATATATATATATATTGTCGCAGGGCAGTGTATAAAATTTTATTTTGGAAGATTGGAGGAACTGGCTCTAATTTAAATCTTTGAAAATGGCAACTGACAAAGGGAACCCTGCCTCAGTGAACAGAAAATAAAAGCACGTATGCTCAGTAAACATATTATGTCCACTTGAAATATGATTTACTAAGGTCATTAGAAGAATAAAAAAATTACAGCTCTCACTGGCTTTATGGCACTGGTACAACAATATCAAGAACAACTAAGTCACAGGGTTGCAAGTAAAAACCACTGAATAAGGTGCAGAAATCAAGGATAGAACTCTTAATGCTAACACATAAGATGGAGCACTGTAAGAAAAGATTGCTCCCATTAAGATCTCAGGAATCTTACTCAAAGAATGGGACTAAGGAAGGAAGTACACAACTTGGAAGTCTTCACGAATCTGCATAGCAGGTAGCATTGTAACATACGAAATAACAACGGCAAAGCTTATATAACTGATCACTGTTTCAATATCCAAATATTCAAAGAATGCTAAATAATCTCGATTACAGTAATCACGACCAAACTAGGTCTTAAGAACGCATTCACAGTGAATTAATAGATGTCAAAAATGCACAGTAAAAAAATCACTGGGGTCTCTGAAGTAGGCAAGATAATAGGATCTTGGGAACAGGAGAACAGGTGGAATAAGGAATGAGTGCAAGGAATAGGGTGGGTGAAGTTCGACAACTACATTCCAATTTAAATACCTTAGTCCGTAAACGAGATATGCATAGCGTTGTGCCAGAACGTCTGAGGAAGGGCTTCGTTGCTTGCAGTTCTTCACCAAGGAATAAAATGGAAGAGCACTCTGGATTTCATGTCTGACAGCGTTCACGGACTTCAAGGTGACAGCTTCAAGGTGGATGTCAGGGTAGGACTTTGAGCAGTCCTGGTTCCAGATGGTATAATAGAAGTGTAAGCTAGCCAGTAAGATCTTCACCAAGACAGCAGTATACTAGGGCAAAATGCGATTTCAGGAGGCACGCCAGGCCATATATACCCAGTTTGGCTGTCACCAAAAGTCGTGTTTTCTGACAACTGTGAAAATAGGTGTGACAAACTCATTTCTTAGGTTTTGCAGCTAATAACGGTTGTGCTCTGAAAAAGTCATTAAAAGCCGGCAGAGAAGGGAATGGAGGAGTGAGTACAAAGAGGTACTAATTAGGTTCAAGAGGATTTACGCTCTGGGCAGAGATGCAGGTGCAGGGCACTGCGAAAACAAGGATGTGGGTTAGAGGTCAGGTTAGATATACCACCCTAGTGAGGGTGTGAAACTTAACGAGTTTTAGGAGCCTGATCCCTCCAAATGACTTTCGTGAAATTTGACTGAGGATTTGAGCAATGGTTCTATGGGGGCGCGGTCCTAGAAGTCTTCCATCTTTCTCGAAGAGGCAAGTTTATATGGGCTTAAGACCGTTGCCTTATTTGGATTCATGAGCGGTGATGGTCATGGCAGGTGTTTGAAAGTCAATGAATAAAAAAAAATAATATGACATTAAAATGAGATTTTAGCAGGTGGCTGATGGTCCGATCATGTTTTCGACCTCAAGAAATCATTAAGGCAAAAGGGGACAGCCGATGAGTCAAAGACTCAAAGCATCTCAAAAGTTAAAGCAACACTTTTTGCTTGTACTTTACGTTTCCGTTCTAACTCAAGTGATTTACCCCAATAAATTGCTCTATTTCTTCCAAGTTTCTTTCATGTTTTATAAGAGAAAACTGTTAAAAACAAGTGTCAGAAGGACGCTTGTCACAATATACCTATGTATAACTCACTAGGAGTGGTTACCCAGAGTTCGACGCCATAAATAAAGGCATTACATAAAGAAAATATTTCATTTTCTAAATATTACATCATTTTGAAAAAAGCAAGGCATTGAAAGGAATCGATGTGTCTACCAACGGTGTAGATAAAGTCATGGTCTTAGACCATGAATAAAGTGGTAGCTGCATGTCGGGCTCACGTTCACTACAAGTATGCGAAGAGAGAGCGCCGGGATCATGGCTAAAACTGGACTGCAATTCTTTTCAAGTTAACCGTATCTGTTAGGCTGGGCAATCCTAAAATCAACCTTTTCAAGAACTTGACATTACGCAAAGCTTTGAACTATGCCCTGCGCGTGAACAAAGCTGGCTTAATCCAAATCAGCCAACCTTCAAATTGAATAAATAAGGGTGGAAAAGAGAGCTTAATAAACAGTCGATAAATCATGAATGGTTCGAAAACATTGCTAACCGGAAAGAATTTACTGTCTGAATAATTTCCCTTAAATGAAAAATCGAGCGGATATTCAATGTATTTTCTGCATAGTAGCTTTGAATAAAAAAGGAAGAAAAAAGTTGACTAAAAAAGGAAGAAAAAATAAACACTTGCTCAAAAAAGTGATTCAATAGTAACCACGATTAGAAAAATGAATGTGAAATGATGATTGATTCATTAAAAAGTTACGAGAGAAATAGAGAAATGACAATGAACATTATTTGCCTTGGCTCGTAGAGACGTAGAAATGTGAGTGAGTTTGATAAGTTGTAAGTAGTATCAATCCAAGTTTGACCAAACTAAGTACGTTATTTAAGCGTGTATTTATGGGTCTTAATTGCAAAGGGAAGTTGTACTGCCACCCTATGACTAATCATTCTGTTCCCTTCCTTCCTTCGATTTGCGATAGAACCAAAAACTTGCTTCGCCACTTCCACCACAACCCAAAGTTTAATGAAAATTGAGTCAACATGATGTGCGCCCACGCCCATCGCACTCCGCATGTATACCGAATAAAAACTATGAAACACTGAACAAATAGAAGGCGAGACGGTGAAATTAAATGATAAAATCTATCTGCAGACTTTCAGTGATAAATGGTAGGTTTTACTTTTGCAAGCATAATGAAGTACATCATCATTTGCATATTCGTTTAAAGCCATCGAGTGTTCATCTCATAGCCAGTGATGGACGTGCTAAGCATCCATTATGTTGGTTATTTATTGCGGAATTTATCAACAAATGAGTTACTGATACATAAGAACTTTGCTGAAAGGTTGCGTTACCTTTCGAAAGATCGATGGCCTTGAATTTATCAAGATTTAATTAAAAGTCTGTGTGAAAATTTGGTTGGGTGAATGGGAATTTCTTCAGTATTAATTGGTCCTCGAGAAGCTGAATCTCTCAGTAGTTGAACGCCATGTGAAAGATGGAAGGCGGTATAGTGCGCAGCCAAATTAACCTTGTATGGGAGGTTCCTTAGTCATGGGATTGATTATACTAGAGAGCTCTTCGTTTTCCCGCAGGTCTGGCTTTATATATATATATATATATATAATATATATATATATATATATATATATATATATATATATATATATATATATATATATATATATAGATAACTTGTAAACTACTCCTGTATATAAAAATAAACAAACAGACATAGTATACTGTATATGCCCACACAGGCAAGAACACATGCACACACAACACACAGATGTATATATAGTATATATATATATATATATATATATATATATATATATATATATATATATATATATATATATGTGTGTGGTGTGTGTGTGTGTGTGTGTGTGTGTGTGTGTGTGTTCTGTTTGTTGGCGCATATATATTTCCGCTTGCTTATTTCATGCTTATATACAAGAATAGTTTAGAGGTTATCTTTGTATCTTTCACTTTTTTATGAGCACTATCTGTTACTAATGGATTTATTTTTGAAAAATAATTGAGATAAATCAGTGGATATGTTTTATCGTGATAAGAGCGCTGCATAGGTCTATGTGTCCATCTCGTTTATCTTCTTAATTTCTTACGTTGGAGCAGGATTTCACACCCTCCCCTTCCTAAAAACATTTGAATCTTTGTCACATCATTTATTGCAAAACTTGTGTCCCCAGTGCCTATCTTCATTTTTTCGACTTGCTCCGTTTCTCATCTTAGACCGCTTATGTTAATTTATTTCTTGTATCATTGTATGTTAACCATAGATAATTGATCCCCATAGATTTGTGCTCGCCGAAGAATCTTTGTTGTCGTAGAACCTACCAGTCACATGTCATTGCAGGATGAAGAAAAGCTTTGTTGGCTATGAAAGTAAAATTGTTTGATAAGATCTTGCAAGCTGCATAAAGCCTTTTCATGATTTGCCTTTGCCATCCTGCATGGCGCCTCTTCAACGCAGCTGCTGGCTAGTTATCGTACAAACAAGTAAGATAATTCGGTTATAAAAGCGGAATCCTTCCTAATTTTGGTAAAGAATGTCAATAACTAAAGACTTAAAGTTGCAACGCTTCAACGTCCAAAACTGTTTGTTGTGATGTACACATTTGTAAACTAAGCCATACAGAAACAAGCTCACCTGAGATCGCGGAGAGGCCAGGAAGAGGATGTGAAGTGATGTTGCAACAGTATGATGGGCATTTAGAGTGAGAGATTTGAACTCCCTTCCACGGTGAATGTGATAACGATATTACGGCTTATGATCTCGTTGTAAGGCAGATTATGATCTTGATCAATGATGTCTGCACCAACTGAGATCGTCGCACGGTTGAAATGATTTCCTTTATGAGTATTCATGGAGTAGGCTAAGATGTTATTTTTTTGCAGATTAGAGAGGACTGTGTGTCTCTGCTTCTTTGACGAAAATCCAATTACATTTTCAGTAACCTTTGACCTCCACAGTACCTTGAGCCATGTCTCACTATATTGTGAGAGCGTGCTGACTTCTGTTGCTCGTAAGCGAGATCTATCTAGATGTCCATATGAAAGCGTTTACCACACTAGAGACTGTTTCTAAATACGTGTTCCAAACAGGGCCATAGATTCCATATTGTAGCTGTCGAGGGAAAGATAACCTTAAAGTTAGTACGTAGGCCAACAGCTCTTACAAATATGATTGGTGCCCGATTAATCAGAATTTTCAACAGCTTCCCTTGATATATGAGGAACCACGACAATTTATTTTGACGATATATATATAAATATATATATATGTATATATATATATATATATATATATATATACACACATATATATATATATATATATATATATATATATATATATATATATATATATATGTATATATATATATATATGTGTGTGTGTGTGTTTATATATATATACATATACATATATATGTATATATTATATATATGCATATTTATGTATATATTTGCTGGTCGTTCACTAGCTGATTATAATTTAGTTGATCGTAAAATGAAGTTGATAGTGGTGATGAGGTTAAAATAGCTACTCAAGTTTAACATCATGAAACGTGAAATTGTTTTGAATGTCTTCCAAAGGAAAGAAAAAGAGACGGCTAACTTGAAAGTCAAAAGCGATCAGGGAAAGAGGAAAAGAAATCAACACTGCAATAGAACGGGACTGAAGTGTCAGGCAGGAAAGGGAGCTTTATTAGACAGAGCGCGAGAGAGCATTCAAGCGTCCCGGAAGAAGATCCCAAATGAAGTGTTTCCTTCATCGTGGAAGCAGAGAGCATCAGGCTGCGGAGAATTGAAGGAAATGACGTCAGTTGAAGA
>NC_061107.1:57184178-57189178 GCF_015104395.2 Macrobrachium nipponense | reverse complement strand
GGAGTCGGCATCAACCCTCCTCGACCTTGGGAACTGAGAAGTGCTTTTGTCGGAATTTGCCAACTTATGAGTCTTATCACATCACTGTATTCAAATGATTCATATATATACATAAAGCTACAAATGTCCTTTAATATCTAATTCGCTCTACCTTGGAATAAATCAATTCTGAGGTAGAGCAAATTAGATATTAAAGGACATTTATAGCTTAATGCATATATATGAATCACAGTGATGTGATAAGACTCATAAGTTGGCAAATTCCGACAAAAACACTACTCAGTTATTAAGGTCGAGGTGGGTTGATGCCGACTCCAAAAAAAAGAATACCTGACAGCGACAGGGATTTGTAGGTGAGAGACGCCGTTAACTTATACCTCTCGTGATACCAGTGTGGTTAGAGGGCTTCACTGTATGCGCTGATTTCTTGGTTCCGAGGTTCACACCTGTGAGCCGAAGAAATTATTATCTACTAAAAAATTCCACTTCGATTAACATGTATGAAAATATATTAATTCCGAGATAGAGCGAATTAGATATTAAAGGACATTTCAGAAAAAAGCCTTTCACTGGAGGGTTCGAGTTATTTTAGCTTTTATTTTACAACTTTAAACTTAACTCCATTTATACAATGGGTAGGATGATGCGACAAAAACATCCATGGTATATTTCATAGGTCAGACCAGGAGTACGATGAGATTCAACAATTTATTCCGACGTTTCGTAAATCATATTTACATCTGGGATTTCTACCGAAAAATAAAAACTTATATTGTAAAGTTTGACATAAAATAAAATAAAGGTCAGTTAAAAGTCAGATGACAAGTAAAATATGAAAATATACGATACACAAACAAATAAGAAACTAGGTTGCACATTACGAAAAGAAAGGTAAAACACTAAATGCATATAAAACTTAAGAAAGACTAATTGAAATAATATAAAAACACTAGTGAAAACGAACTAACCTGCTGGTGCAAAGAAAGGACAGAACTAGAAATAGCAACAAAACAAGGGGAAGGAGAGAGAGCGAGAGAGAGAAAAAAATGAAAACATCACAACAAAAACAAGCTGGACTGTATGTTTAATTGAGGAACTAGCAGTTTAATCTTAAGTGTTTCAAGTATATATATATATATATATATATATATATATATATATATATATATATAATATATATATATATTAGGATTGTACCTGAGAATGTGCACAGCTGTTGTGGATAAATGACTTGTATTTGCATCCGACCTGAACAAAAAGATGCAATCACAAAAGTAAAGTGAGGCCGAGGGCCTGTTTCAGAGTAGGTATTGATTATGCAAACTCCAAGGGTTAGCTAAATTACCTATAATTACATTCACATTCATACTAAAGAATAGATAACACCCTATGGGTTTTAATTAATGATGGATCAGATCTTGAAGTAGATGAATAGGTGGCCGGTTTGGCATGACACGTGGCACTTGGGCAACACAAAGAAGGGGAAGAATCCTGGTGCAACACAAGTTGAGAATTTAGAATCCACAGTAGCTCAATTGCAGCCTGTAACAAGAATGATTTCGATATTGGCAGAGGTGTGCCATACACATGAACATCAACTGAAGAATGCGTATGTAAGGTACAAAGGGCTCAACCAAAAGAAAAATATCACGTAAAAGGGGAGCAGTTGCGTTACTGATTAATTAAGAGGGCAAGCAGTTATGTTAATGATCAATTTCGAATTGAAGAATCTAGTAAAGTACAGGAATCACCCAGGAGAATGAAAGGAAATTAAGTTGGCACATTACCTGGAAGGAGACTGGAGTTCGTGTTCCTCAGGGCAACGATGGGGGAGTAAATTGACATGATTAGACACTATGCACAGGCTAACAGCAGCTGTCTAGAGAGGGGAGTCAGTAGCTCAAAGGGTGCGGAATCTTACTCGTCTGGACCAGAAGTGTCTTAAGCTGGTATCATACCAGTCATTTCTTGCTGTCGGTTTTGGCCAGCATCCAGCTGATGCTTGCAAGCAAAAGTGTTGTATCGTCACACTAGGACCTCGTGGTTTCGAGGAGCTGTAGGAAAAAGTAAACAAAACTGATCAGCTGATATCATCATGGCGCCCAGAAATTGTCGGACTGTTGCAAGATGTGCTGCAGTGGTGTATTTCTCGGAAACTTACGAGAATGCAAGAGTAACAAAAACGTTTGTGGGTTTGAGAGTGGCTCAGGAAAAGAGAAGCCAAAGGTCTGAGAGAACGTCCTATCAGCAGCAGCCATCTTGTTTGTTTACACTATGCAGTCGCTCGCGGTTCGTGCTGGTTGCCTCACATCCAGTCGGGAAGCTAAAATCTCGAGCTAAAAGCTCCTGGTTTTCCATTTTCGCCGGCAACGGCTCGAAGCTGGAGAAAAAAAGGTCTAGTGTGAGGCCATCTTAAGGCTGATTCCAGCGTTCCCGCTTTCTTATTAACTCGGAGACTCCGTCAGACTCCTGCCAGGTGGCGCTACTTGTTCTTCCACACCTTTCCCACATGGTCTGCACATGGTGTGGTACCAAATACGGCGGCAAGGTGACTGCACTTTCTCTTTCGATCCCAAGGTAAGCTGCGGACACAAATTCACAGGTAGTCAAATGGACAAGAGAGTATTAAGATTTACTCTTAAATAAAATAAAAAATTAATACTATGAATAAAATTAAGTAGGTACGTTACTTTGAATGGAAGACAGCGTAAAACGTCTAACATTTATATTTATTTACTATATATATATATATATATATATATATATAATATATATATATATATGTGTGTGTGCGTGTGTGTGTGTGTGTGTAGTATGTAAATGAGTTATTAATGCAAGTATAGTTTTGTAAGCTCGGTTTTTTTCAGTTATAACTCTTATCTTCAGAAGAATTTCATTGATTTTACCGAGAAGATAAATTGTGTGAGCAAAGAGTAAATGAAACTAGACTTTTTGTAAAGTAATTTATTTAAATCATTTTCAACTTTTATCGTGTTATTGATAAAAAATAAATATCTTATATTATTAACAAGGATTGTGTAGGTGATTTTTTTTTATCTTAAAGAGTATGATGAGTATAGTATTTACAATTATCACAAATATCTGAAATTCTAAGTCTGTATTTGACTGAATTTTCTTGTAGATGCTAAGTAGGTGAACATTGGTTGAATTATGCCGATTATTTTCCACCAGTCCACAAAGTAGATATGAATATAAGAATGTATATCACCTGCCATTCGTGTTTATTCTCTTTTCAGAAAGAAGACATTTAAGGGTGAGTGTGCCTACTCATGCGAACATATTGTCCTCGTAGTGTATAAAAGGAAGGAAATCGAAGCCTTCTGACGAGATCTGTTACCGCCATCAAGGGGAGCTCCAGTCCCATGGCTAGATTTCCTGAGCCTAATGAGCCTTTACCTTCGCCCCATAACGGTGGCGAGTCTGTTGAGTTCATCAGCGAACACGACTCAGATGGCGTGTGACCGCCATTATTCTCGTATGAGTGGAGGTTTCATTTTTTACTCATCTATTTGGTTGTTTCTCAGAACTTAAGGGTGCTTAAACACGTCTTCATATGATTTTCATACTTTATTTGTCGTTATATATACATTTCTTTTAGTAGTTCATTTTTGCTGTTCTTTGATTCATTCCTTTCATATTTAGTCTCCCTTTAACTTACTCATTGTTCATAAGCAAAGGCCTGGAAACTGTATTTCTTTTGATAACTAGATGTGACTTTGCCGTCACCTTTTTACACCAGCAGTTATGTGAGGTTCCAGATATTTTTTCTATTATGGTCAAGGTTCGAAATAATCGGACGTCATAAAAAAATCACAGCCGTTGTCAGTCAATTATCATAAAAAAACACTAATTTCATAAAAAGAGAGAAATAACACGCAACTAAATTCTGTAGAAATAATGACCACGAAGTGCTGCAAATGACAGTCATTTGTTGGTTTATGCTCAGGTTTCTGAAGAGAAAACGCTCTTTTACCTATTTCATTAATTTCTTAATTTGGAAAACCTTGAGTTTATTGGGTATCACTTAAGTAACAAAAGTGCATCTGTTAGTATATGTAAAATTATAGTCGAGTAGAGAGAGAGAGTTTTGGTTTTCTCCATATTAACCTATGGTGCAGTCGGCCAGCAATATAAATCGTTGTAAGGAACAGACATCAGCAGCACAAGTACCACTAATGAAAGCATTCTAGATGAAACCTTCGCCTCATAAACTCGTCGATATTCATCGGCGAGTGCTGGACATTGGACATCTTGACTTTTATGTCCAATTTCTTTCAGTCGCAACAATGAGCTATGGTGGTTCCCATTCTGATTAAAGGTGTACGCCCCGCCCCATATCCATGACCCATGGTTGCCTGCTCCAGCCAGACGGGCACCTCTGTCATAAAGGTGGACACTGGCCTATCATTAAAACGCTGTAAGCTTTCCCACGTGGCTTACCTCTCAGAATAAATATCAAATAAACCTTAGTATTGAATGAAGTCAATACAGTCCTATAAAACCTTTGTCTTAGACGAATTTTGGAAATACAATCACTGCTTATCCTGTGCCAGGAATGGAAACCTGCTAAGGTAGTATATATTTGCATATTCCATTTAGAGATCTGGTTCACTATTATTTCTTCTGCTGTGTATATCGCAGATCCATTTTGCAACTTTATCACGTATAAAGTATACGCTACAAAGTATACTTTAAAAGCTTGTATTTCATTGTAATGTATGGTTGATTTCTGTATAGGTTGTTATTAGAGGCAATGACCATAATACAGCCACGTTGAAAATATATCCCTTCAAATTAAGATCCCATTACTTCGAATATGTAATGAAACCGTTAAATTCTGAAATAACCGCGAACACCGCCCCCCCCCCCCCACCCCCCCCCCCCCCCCTTTCTCTCTCTGAGGGATACGGATGCATAAACATAAACAAATTCACGTGCTTATAGAATGTACACGTTTGTGTTATATATTCATGTACTTC
>NC_061107.1:57149178-57179178 GCF_015104395.2 Macrobrachium nipponense | reverse complement strand
GTTGACCTTGGAGTTTAAACTGCACCTTAAGTCGACTGTGTAGTTTAACCTTTTGTTATTCAAATGGCTTTGTACCACTCCATCTGCGCATTTGCTGCTGCTGCTGTTGCTGCTCGAAGTCGAGTGCGGTTGGGGCCTTTAAGAGATAACCTCTGTGTTTACCAAGTTATTCCAATGTTCACAATATTGGTACTTTTGCTTCTTTTTTCATCAGTTGGTGACTGCCCGATCTGTTCCGATTTTGATAACGTCCCGAAAATTTCATCTACCATTGTGCAGTACGAAACAATAATAATGAAGTTATTCTCAAGTGCTTAAAGAATTTTTATTTTATTATTGAGCCTAACTACGTGTCAGATATTTCTACATATACAACAGCAATAACATTGCCGAAATACTTTCATAAATACACACACACACACACACACACACACACACACACACATATATATATATATATATATATATATATATATATATATATATATATATATATATATATATATATATATAATATATATATTATATATATATATATATATATATATATATATATACATGAATAAAGAACGATGACTAAAGAATCTGTGAATAACGAAAATTAGTAACATAAACTTTGGAAATGAAAATGAATCCGATGTGGAGGGGGTGAATAAGGCCCATGGCGTCACGGTTGACACCAGAAACAAACACCATATAAGGGAGAGAGAAGGAAAAGAGTTTAGTGAGGCAAAAGAGACACAGTTGCGATTACAGAGAGAGTAAGAGCAGGCGGCGTGTGCGGGGGTGAAGGTGTTGCCCATGCCGGGATGACTGAACTTAGATTTTTTGTTTTTTACCAGAGATGAGAGAGAGAGAAGAAAGAGAGAGAGAGAGAGAGAGAGAGAGACCGAATGAGTGAAGAAGCATGACAGAGCGCTCTATTTACAAGTTCAACATTATTCATAATAATAATAATAATAATAATAATAATAATAATAATAATAATAATAATCCATACAAATCTAGTAATAGAAGCATGAGGTACTAAAATGGGGAAATCCACAGTGGTGTAAGTGTAAATAAAAAATGAGAAAATGTGTACAAACGAGCGCTTTCCAGAACCTGCTCGATTCTCCTTCCCAATCAGATTGAGGAGATTCGAGCAGGTTATCGTAAGCCTCTGGTTTGTACATATATTTCTAGTATATATTGACACTTACACCCCTTGGATGTCTTCACCAATAATAAATAATAATGAAAATAATAATAATAATAATAATAGTAGTATTAGTAGTAGTAGTAGTTATAATCGAGTAAGTTTTTGTCACTGGAAAAACCAATTTTTATTTAACTAGATTAATTGTCCGCACGTTGTGGATGGTCTAAAGACTACTGCAGTGAGCGGGACTCCAAGGATATGGAGAACCTTAGCAAGTGGGAAGGACCGTCAAAGTGTTTGGGAGAGTGCATATCCTCCTCCTCCTACTCCTCCTGGGTTCGTAACTTCTCGCTCACTTTTGTTTCCTCAAGCTTTCTTTTGACACCTTTCCTTACGGTTTCAGCGACGGTTGCTCCTGATAATACTAATGCTTCTGTTACATCAGCCGCTTCCAATGGCAAACTCTTAGCTCTCAGTTTGCATTCAGTTTTGCAGTTTTGTTGGTTGTCACAGGACCACGCACTCTTGCCGAAACTGAAAGTCGTCAAAGGGGAATATTTTTCTTACTTATATCTAATAAACATTTATTCTGAAAACAGACACGTGAAAAACATTTTGTTTTTCTTTAATTTATGGGTCCTCAGTGGAACATTTACGCTCCCTCCCTCAGTGAAACAATTTCCTATGTTTGGATTATAATCATTGGTCCCTAAGAAATACTTATATTTTTTCAGATATTGTGACCTTAATTAGAATAATTATAATGATTCATTTTGTCCTCATTAAAGCATTTATTTTTTTTTCATTAAAGCATTCATCTTTTTTCATTATAGCATTTATTTTTTCTTTTTTTCTAATTAGGGATCTTCACGGAAATATTGATCGTAGTTAGATGAGACGGTTCAGGTAAATGGTCCTCCAAGGACATAGGTATGGCGCTTCAGTGGAACACTTATTGTTGTCCAGATTATTGTTCCTCGCTTTATTAGAATTATTACCCGTTATCTCCGCAGGTGGGGTAGTGCCATCAGTGCACCTCATATGGTGTACTTTAGGCATTACCTGAGGGTCTTTGCAGTGTCCCTTTGGGCTTTGGCCCCCTAGCAGCGACCACTTTTATTTCTTTTACTCTACCTCCGTTCATATTCTCTTTCTTTCATTTAACTTTCCACCCTCTCTAAACAATTTTCATTGTGCAACTACGTTTTCCTCCTGTTACACCTTTCAAACCTTCTTACTGTCAATTTCCGCTTCAGCTCTGAATCACCTCAGGTCGTAGCGCTTGGCCTTTGGCCTAAATTCTATATTCCGATCTGTTCTAGCCTTTATGGACAATTGCAATGTGTTGCTTTATTTTTGTGAGAGGCCTTCCGAAGCATTTCCCAGTTCCTAAAGGGTTCATGTTCAGAGGAGCTACACCGTTTCTGTGATTCACCGATTTTTTCGCTGGGGTCACAACTTTCCACTGGTTTATTATTATAACATTTGCTCAGGTTTTATTTAGGCTAAGAGGGAATAAGTAAATTTTTTTCTACATTGCCCATTTTTATTGTGTAATTGATTTTTTCTGTTAGATCTTTATCGCAAAGAAAGCATTAAATTCTACTTCAGATTATTAGTTTTAAGAGATTTTTTTCTCCTGTATATTTGAAGCCTCCTTTATTATTCTTCCGTTTAAGATTTTCTCTTTTCCTTATCATATTTATGAGTTTCAATAACCATAAATAAAATTGATGTTTTTTGTTCCTCGAGAATATTGTCCAGTCACGCAGAATCGCAGATATATTTAGCATCATGCCGTAAATAACGATGGAGCAAGTTGTATCTTATGAAGTGTCGAGGCAAGAGTGGTAAATGAAAAGTTCCTTTTGTAACACAAGATTTACCAAAACCATTTCAAGCTGACACACAAAAGAGGCGCCGCCTTTATGGAAGGGTCCTCAATATTTCCAGAACAAATAACTGCTCTCCAGGATAGTGGGCAATGTGCTGAAATACCTGGAAAGGCATCGCCATATCAGTTTTAGAATATATAAATAAGGCCTCTGTGATGATCTCTAAAATAAGTCTGTCATCTTAATCCATTTTGAAGTGGACACCCAAATAATGAATGGCTTGTGGCTCCGAGGTGCATATAGGAGGAGGAAGAAGAAGAGGAGACTTCTCGTTCTCGGTCTGCTTCCCATTCTCTTCTCCTCTATTTCTTCCCTCGTATTTTCCCAGGACTTTTCCCTCCATCTACTTACTCCTCGTGACCCTTTTCCCCGATATCAGCGGAACCTCATTTCACCTTTGGGATTTGATGAAGTTATACTTCAGGCGGGAAATCATTTCTGAATCGTTCTCCATAATGGAGAAGGGAGACCTTTATCGAACGTTAACAGCGCGGCCCTTGGTCAAAGCCATCTTCTCTCGAGGCAATAAAAAGAGCAATAAATATCGATGGGTACGAGCCTGCGTTGCGACCTTCGGAGGAGAGTCATTACACCCCATGCAGAGTTATTGATGAACGGAAGGATTCAACTCTTTTCTATATAGTACTTGCATCTGGATTCAAACTAATCTCTATCCCTCGCTCGTTCCCTGATTATCTCTGGGTGCTTGCGCAGTTACCTGTATGTGTATGTATACCCTGTTGTTGTATATGAATTGAGTCATTTTTTTGGCGTAAATTCATACATGCACTATGAATATAAATGTATCTACAAAAGTGTGTCTAAAACCCGCTGTCCCTCATATATCAAATCTTGTTATTGATCCCTAAAGTCGAGCGGTTTTACCAGCTGGTCAATTGTTTTTCCTTCTGTATTTTGATCTTTTTATCATGAAATCTTTCTTGCACGATTTATGCATGTGCGTGTGTTTTATTTTTTTTGCACATTCGTCAATTGATTTATCATTTTGTTAGCATTTTGATCGTGTTTTGGAATATATAATATTAGTTATAAATAATGTTTATATGTTAAGTCATTCTCGTTTATTTATAATTTTGAAAAATCATTTTTGTACACGAGAGAGAGAGAGAGAGAGAGAGAGAGAGAGAGAGAGAGAGAGAGAGAGAGAGAGAGAGAGAGAGAGAGAATATGCACTCAAAAAATAGGACAGAGTAAAATAGAAAATACTTAACTTTTATTGCTGTAAAAACTAAAATGTGAGAAATAACTGATGCTGCCGAGAAAGAGAGATTCGTATAACTACTGATATATGATTAGAGACAGAGGCTTTGGAGATAGAGAGATTCGAAATGATGATTCATAATGAGAGGCAGATATGAATTATTGTTATGATAAGGGATAGAAAAAGGCGAGAACTAATTATACGTGCAAGGATAGAAAGAGATATATATATATATATATATATATATATATATATATATATATATATATATATATATATACAGAGAGAGAGAGAGAGAGAGAGAGAGAGAGAGAGAGAGAGAGAGAGAGAGAGAACGTGACTTTTGGAATGTATTGAGGAACAGAGAGATAGGGATGAAGTGTGAGTACAGAGAGAGAGAGAGAGAGAGAGAGAGAGAGAGAGAGAGAGAGAGAGAGAGAGAGAGAGTCAGTAGTCACTGCTACTGGAGAGGCAGAGATGAACGGCCGTTCTGTAGAGCAGAGACAAAATTTCCGTAATCGCCCAAAAGGAAATAATTAGCGCAGGTAGAGGGAGGAAAGAAAAAGATATCAACGAGGAGGGAGACAGTAATATTATAGTAGGAAATAGAAATAAAGAGAGAGGTAAGACGTAGATATTAGTGCAGAGGTGAAAGGATTATAGTAGGAAATAGAAATAAAGAGAGAGGTAAGACGTAGATATTAGTGCAGAGAGTGAAATGAATATAAAGCAGTATTAATAGCGAGAGACTGATGTATGTAAAGAGGCTCCCACAGGGGATGTGCTGCATCTCTTCATTTCTAGTTTCCATCCATTATTTCCGGTCTGGTTTTCGTTTAACGTAAATAGGTTACTGTCTACTTTTGTTATGCCTCTCATTGTTAGTCCTCTTTGGTAACCTATTTGCCTGATGGATGGAATTAGCTTCGTGGCTCTTGCTTGTACCCCTTCTAATCTATTTATGTCCTTTTTTAGTGTTAGTGACCAAAACTGTACTGCATATTCAAGATGAGGTCTAACTATTGATGTGTAGAGCTGCAGCACTGTTTCCTTGTTTCTTTATTTGAACTGCCTCTTTATATATCCCACTAGTTTCTATGCCTTCTTTTCTGCTTTTATGCGCTGTTTTGTGGATTTTAAGTCCTTGGTAATAAAGACTCCAAGCTCCTCCTCTTGCTCTACACTATTTATGTCATTCCCAAGCAGCATGTACCTGGGATGAGGGTTGTTTGTTCCTATTTGTAACACTTTACACTTATCCAACTTAAATGGCACTTGCCATCTTTTTGATCACTCTGTCATTTTCATTAGATCATTTCTTAAACTTTCCACTATATCTGGGTCTGCTGCATTTGCACCTAGTTTGGTGTCACCTGCAAATTTGGCTATCCTGCTAGTGAAGCCTACATCTATGTTATTTTTTTTATTAGAAAAATACATTAAATAAAAATTACAGATATATAAAGGCATTTACATAATTAGCATTTTTTAAATGTTCATCATATAACATTTACTTTTGTTTAATAACAATTTTCTTAATCCTATAACCAAATACAACAGTTTTTCATTAACATTTAAAATGTTTTTTTAATATACATGGTAGGAAATAAAATGTTTATTTTTAACTTATAATTCTCTAGTAACAGTTTTTTTTCGAAGATTCCATTTATGTTTTAGAATGCTAAATAAAACGTTACTTCTTATATTTTGTCTTTTCCCATTCCATACTGTTAATAGATAATCAATAATAAGAACAACAGCACAATTATTGGTCTTTATTAGTATTGCAACTGAAATCAAACAAAATAACATAAAGAAAACTCTGGTTTCTTAAGTTACACAATGAAATCAAGGCTGTTTTTAAAAATGCTAATACCTGTTGAATCTCGTCACAAAACCAGAAAATATGAAACACATCCTCTCTACAGCCACAATGTGCACATGCATCTGTGTCTTTTATATTTAGGGCTTTCAATTTAGAGTTAGAGGGTAGAGCACCATGTAAATATCTAAATAAAAATTCATGTTCATCCGGGAAGATAAACGGAGTGTCTAACACTTTCCAGATTCTTTCCTAATTATGTAAAGGAAATGCTTGTTCAATTGTAGGCCTGACATTAGGTGCAAATTCTTTATACAGTACTTATGTATACGCCATAAAAAATCTATGAATGAAGAGTAAAAGCAAGGCGTTGTTAATGCAGTATTGTTAACAACTCCACAGTTAATTGAGAAGGATACTCTTATGTAACAAAAATATCGAGTTAAACCAATATCAGCGCTATACATATTGAGAGCAGTTTTACAAAAGATTATATATGCTTTTCGATAAACATCAATTACCCCTGTACCACCATTGCGTTTACTCAGGCAAAGTGTATCCTTTCTTATCGGATCATTTTTACCATTCCACATATACTGGTATAATATTGCATTAATTTTTCTACTACGTAACTTACTAGGTAGAAGTGTGTGAGCTACATACCACACCTTGGATAACACTAAACAATTCACAATTATGGCTTTTTGAAATATGGTTAAAAATCTAGGCTTAAACATGTTAACTGTTTTTTGCCCTTTTTCAGCAATATGTAACCAATTTTCTTCACACACTTTTGCATAGTTATTCTGATGGAATATACCTAAGATCCTTATTTGTTTTACTGACCGAATCCATGAAATTGGCCAATTAGTTCTGTCAGACCACAAGCCAAGACCCGTGATAACAGTTTTCTTTTTTGTTAAGCAAGGCTCCAGTTGCATTTCCGAATTTATTCACAATTTCAATACATTTTGTTAAAGCGTTATCTGATGTGATAAATATATTAAGGTCATCTCCAAAACGTATTATTTTAATTATCATCTTATTTGGAAGATCAAGAGCCTGCACCTCACTGTCGTACTGAATGGCTTTACAAAAAGCTTCCTGAAAAATACAGAATAAAACCATGGCCAAAGGGCTTCCTTGTCTAACAGATCTTTGGACTTCAAATTCACGGGATAAAGTACCATTAATGCTAATAACTGCTCTTTATTGTTTAAAGAGTGTCTAGATGATTTTAATGAATTCCACTGGAAAACCTAATTTCTGCATGACCTTCAACAGAAATTCGATATTCACTCTATCAAAGGCCTTAGACCAGTCTAGACTGAATAAGGCTGCCTTTGATTTCTCATTATTGACATAATGAATCATATCTCTTATAATATTGTTACAATAAACAATTGACTTACCAGATCCAACACAGAACTGAAGTTTGGCGACCACCTTATCAATCACTAAGTGAAGCCTGTTCTTTAATATCTTCGTAAATATTTTGTAATCAGTATTTAATAAAGTAATAGGTCGCCATTCCTCTAATTTTGACAGATCTCCTGATTTTGGGATTAATTTAATCACACCTAAGTTTTGGGATACCGACAACTCATAATGTGTTTTCATCTATTTCAATAGCTCTATAAACTCACTCTTTATAATATCCCTAAAGGTAAGATAAAATTCAATGGAAAGACCGTCTCTACCAGGAGTTTTATTCTTATTAAATGATGAAAGAATTTTCCTTACTTCATCACAATTCATTTCTTCGTTGAGAATTTTTCTATCATGCTCATCTAATACATTGTCAATCTTGCTAAGAAAATAATTCATATCCTTCTTTCTACATTCCGGCTTCTTAAAGAAACTGCTGTAATAATTAGCAATATGAGAACATAACTCACTTTGGGACTCGAGTGTCTTTCCATTCTCTAAGATTAATTTATTCAAAGAAGCGATTTGCGGTTTTACTTTTTCCCTCCCAAATAAAAAAGACGACACGTTCTCCCCTTTATTCAGTTGATCCATCTTACTTCGAATTTTTACTCCTTCCATAATTTCATTCCTTATACTTTCAATTTTGCCTTTAATGGATTGAATATTCAGGTATTCTCATGTAGTACAATCATGTTTTAAATACAATTTTCTCAGCCTCACCTGTAATAGATTTATAAGACCATATTTTTCATTGTTAATCCTTTTGGATAAAGCTATGAACCACTTTTCACATTCCTTCTTCACCCAGTCCCACCAAATTTACAAATTTTTAAATTGACTTTTTCTGCTTTTCAATTGATGCCAAAATGTGCTAAAAAGATTATCGACTCCATCATAATTCAATACGTTGTTATTTAGTTTCCAGTAATCAGAACCCTTGTGGTATATTCCACAGTTAATTTCCATAACGACCATACAATGGTCTGAAAAAGACTGGTACTGTAGTTATATTACGAATGTTATAAAAAATGCGTCTTAAGTAGAACCTGTCAAGGCGAGATCCATAATTTTTTCTTACAAAAGTGTATTCAGGTAATCCTTTTCGAAAGTAGTAAGTATCCTTTAAACCTAAATGTTTGATTAAAGATAACAACGTTTTTGACATTATATGGTGACTCGTATGACTACTGTCTCTGTCGGTAACAACATAGTTGAAATCTCCTCCTAAAATGATGTTGTCTATCCTGTGCCTCATTTAAAAGGGTAAGGTCTGAGCAAAGAAGTCTTCCCTAACCTTAACATTATTCGCCCCAGAGGGAGCGTAAACATTGACAATGATGAATTCAGAGTTATTTTAACATATCTGTATACCAATGATACGTCCTTCCACATCTGTTTCTTGGTTAACAATCTCAATTTGTTTTCTTTTAGTTACCATTATTAACGTACCTCCTTTTAATAACAGTGTGGGATTGAAAATTATTTTAAACATATTGAGAGTATCCAACAAAGACTGAGCCATTTCCAAATTGTGTTCCTGCAAAAGAAGTACGTAATTTTTTTGGTAGTTTAACATAGCTTGTAATTTCAGTTGCTTGTCTGTGTCACATAAACCATTAACATTTAATGTCGCTACAGTTAAAGACATTGTGATATATAGGATTATATGCGTTGTTTCTTTTTCAATTGTTGCTGACTTCCTTCCTTAATCAGCTCCAGCTTACCATCTTCTTCAAGTTTTAAAATTCCATTTCCCTTCTGACTTTTCATAATTTTCATGGGTATTTTCTTGCAAATTACAACATCCACTGACATCTTCAGTATCCATGTCATCAGTGTTTGTTTCATAGACCGATGCACAAGTAGTTATTGCATTTAAGTTTCCTTCATCAAGTGGAAGACGAGAACCGGACCATTTAACTACTGATGAATACAAGGAACTTGAAATAGGTGATAAATTCAATGAGGGTTCCTTATCACAAGGCACTTCCTTATGGCTACTATGTGTAGAGGGGGAATCCGTCAGGCATAGAAACGTAGCCTCACGCACCATGATACTATCACTTAACTCATTGTTATCCATCAGTATGTCTTCATTAACATATCCTTTATCTGATTTTACATGATTTTTATCATGTACTGACGACGAATTAGGCAAGGCGATACCAGATTGATTAGTAACTTCATTTTCCTTACCTCCAGTGTTATTTTTCTCACTTTCAGCAACCACATCCCCTTTATGCATATGTTCCAAAGCAGGAAAATCTTGTAGTATGTCATACGACTGGATATTGCTCTCACTGTTTTTACAACCTACGGCCAAATGCGTAGAACTGCCACATTTATGCCCACTGTATATGAAGTTAATCTTAAATCCACATATATTTATGGATGAAGGGATGTTGTCTCTGATATCCATTTTTGCAGTCCTCACACCACTTAGTAGATTTTTACCTTTTCCATGTACAAAAATGTTATTTCTAATACCGTAAACTTTCCCGTAACGGCTCAGAACATTCTCCAAAATGCCATTCTGCATTTCAATCGGGGCTCCTTTAATTGATGCAAACGTTTGAGTACTGCTAAGGTTTACTATTCGCACTGAATCCCTTGCACTTACTTTGAATTTTTTATCTCCGTTGTTCAATATAAAACTCTCAAAATATCCATTATCAGCGAACTTAACAACTCCTCTGTTAGGAGGGATTAGTTGAAATCCTACGATTTCCGTGTCTTGGATATTTAACATGTCAAAATTGACATTACATGCCGAGTCATAGGTTACAGTAGATGTAAATTGTAATCCAACTGAATTGGACGGAACTCTAATGCTGCCTTTGCACCTAGTTTGGTGTCATCTGCAAATTTGGCTATCCTGCTAGTGAAGCCTACATCTATGTTATTGATGTCGAGGCCTGCTGTCCAGAGGGGCGGGCGTGATCGCCGGGGAGCATATTTCCCAAGTCTGGAAGAGTTTAGGGAAGGGGAAAATTAGGACCAATCAAAGCGTGTGGAGCTGATCCATGACGTCACAAGCCACGTCTTTTAGCTACATTCGGTCTCATAGCCATTACTGCCTGTCACAATGCCGAAGAAAAACTTCCCTATTTCACAATTTACGGCTTGTATGACTTATACATTTTAGTCAGATATATCTAAATATAATGTAAGACTAATTCAACAAACAATATATTCTTCAAATGAGATACACTGAAATATATTAAGCGTTATTGGCTTCTCCCTCGTGGTAGTAGTGCTCACTGCCTCTTAATTCCTGTTCGCAAAGTCGATATTTAGTGCATAAATAATATTTTCATTGCGAGTTTGCTAAATTGTATACTTGAAAATGCTTGTTTAATGCCATTTAGAAAGAGTTGCGATAACACATGGGATGAATCAAACAATATACAAGATGGTAAAATTGACGGTATGGTAAAAATGATGGTATATGACCTGTAATTAGCACTACAGACTACAGCCAGGAGGTCAAGATGACTCAAGAACTTCGCGGCACTTCGACTCTTATCAAGAATCTTGGACTTTGAAAGTGACGATTTTAAAAGCATGGACCATGGAACGTTTTTCAGGCGTTACTGCCTGTTGTTTCAGGCTATAAAAAGGTATTTTGTACAGAACTAAAGTAATAACTACCTTATGCTTAAAAGAAATGTGGAGGACACAGTTTTGATGACAAATTTATGCACCCCGTAGGGGGATAGTGCCGTCAGTACACCTCATTCGGTGCAATTTAGGCATTACTTAATGTTGTTTGCAGCGTCCCATCGGCGCCTAGCTGCAACTACTTTCATTCATTTTACTGTTACCTCCGTTCATATTCTCTTTCTTCCATCTTTATTGTCCACCCTCTCCTAACAATTGCTTCATAGTGCAACTGCTTTGAGGTTTTCCTCCTGTAGCACCTTTCAAACCTTTTACAGTCAATTTCCGTTTCAGCGCTGAATGGCCTTAGTTGCCCCAGTGCTTGGCATAATGCCACAAATCTATATGTAAAAAAATAAATCTATGCACTTAATTTAAGGCATACATTTGGCCATTCAGTGTGAGCTTTGATGAAAAAATAGTAGTATACTCATGTACTACCGTTATCCCTGGCTTTAATTAATACATGTTGAATGTTTGCATAAAATTTTCTGTTAAAAGAGTTAGAAAAAAAGTGTCATCCATAATTACTTTAAAGTATATCGCAATTCTAATAAATTTATGCATCAATTCTGCTCTAGTTCAGCTTAGTAAAAAGTCCACTGTAACTCTGTAAATAGGTAGTATTCTGTACCCTTATTATTGTTAAAAGTATTACATACTAATTAAATACTCATTTTGATTGCACACAATGAATGACACGTACGAAAGGTTTGCTAAAGATATTAAATAAATTTAATAATCAATGTTTTCTTTACACACAATGATTTTTAAGCAAAAATCACGTAAGGGCTTGCTAAAAATATTCAATACTGAATTTATATTATCACTTTTTATTTGTTTGTACACAATGTATGAAAAGTAAAAGTCAAAAGCAAAAATTTTTCAATAAAAACTTTGTATATATTTGTACACAATGAATGACAAGGACCAATCAGGTAAGGACATCTGGAAGGTTTTATGAAAACGGAATCCACCTCAAAAAGGCAATTTATTTACTACAACTTATCAAGTACTCCTTGAAAAACAACCGTATTCAGATTTAGCTACTGACAGGATGAGTTTGTCACGTAACTATATGTGGTTAAAGTAGGCTAACGTAGATCACCAAAACAACAATACCGTAGGTTTCCTTAAGAGCACATTAGCTCTTGAAATAATTTAATGAATGAAGCTGATACTGTGTCCCTGTAAATAGTAGGGACTATATCAGTGTGATTTCTGTTCATGGCCTAGTGATGATCAGTATATTGCTTTTATACAATGTGCAGTAATGTGCATTACTACGAAATAGCATATATCTATAGAAATCCGTAGTGTAAACCTACTCCCTCTCTCTATCTTCCCCTACAAACAGGTCAGATACCATCATTTTTACTATCTTGTATATTGTTTGATGCATCCCATGAGTTATCGCAACTCTTTATAAATGGCTGTAAACATGCATTTTCATGTATATAATTCAGAAATTTTCGATATGAAAATATTTATTTATTAAGAGGGAGAAGCCAATAACGCATAATATATTTCACGGCGTATCTCATTTGAAGAATATATTGTTGTTAAATTTATGTTGCATTATGTTTAGATATATCTGACTAAAATGTATATTTCACAAGCCATAAACTGTGAAATTGAGACGAAAAGTATTTCTTCGGCATCGTGACTGGCGGCAGTAATGGATATGGGAGTGAGGAAGGAGGTAAAAGGCGTGGCTTGTGACGTCATGGATCAGCTCCACGCGCTCTGATTGGTCCTAATTTTCCCCATCCCTAAACTCTTCCAGACTTGGGAAATATGCCGCCGGGGAGCGCGGTAGGTGGGTGGACCCAGAGTCAAAGTATATAGGGTCGGCTCACGAGGCGACACTAAAACCTATCCCCGCCCTTTGTGAAACGTCATCAGTTAGAAAAGGACCATATCTTTATGAAACTATATTTATGATAACATTTTTATATAACTATTTTTACGATGGCGTTTTTTATGTAAATTTTCATCTTATTACATGTTGCAGTACACTACGTTAAAGTACAAAGAATGCGCTTTCAAATGATGTATGAAACATTGCAATTACGATTACTTTCAAACCCACAAGTGAGCACAGAAAAAAATATCTACGTACACAAAAATGTGCAATGTGCATGACTAAGGGATGCTGATAGAAAGAAATTGAAAAATGGATTCGAAAACTGATAAAATTTTACTATATAATGCATAAATAAAATTGATAGATGGTTTCAGAAATTTTCGAGGAATTCTAGGTCAAAGACGGACCATAAATTTTCAAATTTTATGTAAATAATTACCACATTTTCTTACATAAATATTCATCTTATTACATTTTTCCATATACCACGTAAAATTAAAAAATGCCCTTTCAGTTGGTATATGACACATTTACATTTACAATTACTTTCAAACCCATAAGCGCGCACAGAAACAATTTATCTACGCACGTAAAAAATTATGAAAATTAAGCGTTCGTGGGGAATCTGAAATCTAGCCCCACAAAACGTCATCAGTTACTTCCAGCCAGACTGTCGCCAGATTGACGAATACTTTTTTGTACTTTTTTTCGAAAATATTATAATCGTTTGAGGCATGCATAATTATTACCTTTATGTATACAGTTTGTGTTATATGTAAACTTATGTTTTCGGATGTATATTTATGAGATATGAAGCGCTAATGAGAAATTTGCTGGAAATGTGTTCTCTGTATCATCGTCTTCATCATTTATTCCTTTGATACCTTCTATAGTATTTGATGTAATTCTTATACTTTTGATATTTTCATTTTTGTGGTCAAGTAGTGCAAATGCAACTGTCATATTTAACACTGCCTGTATCCACATTTTCTATGTATTTATTGCATAACAATTAGTATTCATAATAAGATTTAGAAAATAGAATTAATCTATCTTTCTAACCCTTAGCATAAATAAAAAAAAAACTGAGGTATGAACACAGTGACAGAACTAAATACATTTCTTAACAATTATTGATAATCTTGATAATATACTACTAAGAGAGAGATAGAGAGAGAGAGAGAGCGAGAGAGAGAGAAGAGAGAAGAGAGAGAGAGAGAGAGAGAGAGAGAGAGAGTTGTCATGTTATAAAAAATGGACTTGAAGAGAATACAGCAAACCAGTATATAGGTAAGCAAATAATTAAGTAAAGAATACACATATGTGAAATAAAACAAGGCTTGGTGACTAAATGAGAGAATGAGTATTAAAAAACATAAAGCATGTGACATCTTTATACATTTTATCAAGATTATATAAAAAAAATCATGCGATATGGATTAAATGTATAAAAACTAAAGATTCTTTAAGTAATTCAATGGATAAGCAAGGGAAGAGTTACTCTTGTGACGTCACAGTATTAGCTCCGCCCCCACTGCCGAGTTGAGCAGACCCTATATACTTTGACTCTGGGTGGGCCAATTCTGCCCAGCTTGCTCGTGAGCATGGCTGGTATTATGGCACAGTAGGAATGTTTTTCCGTACTTCGTACCTGGCTAAAATACCATACCGTAATTTTGTACTGTACCCTATACAATTTTTTTTGTACTGTACAGTGGTTGAAGATAACGTACCGTAATTCCGTACCTTTATTGTATTAAATCTACATCAGTAAAATCTCTCCTTTATTAAAATTTCAATGTTAACAGTCGCCAATTAACAAATGGACTGTCTATGTACACGTCTATATATTCAGTTGTTGCAATGATAATAATAATGATGATGATGATGGTATTAACATTATGATTCCTCCTAACCCAAGTCAATAGTCACTAAAGACAGAAAGAAAGAAAAATATTTTCCTTTCTTTTAGACGTTGAGATAAAAATAGTAATGGCTACTACTAGTAATGTCTAATCACAATAGAACAACTACTACTACTATTGCTGCTGCTGCTGCTGAGAATATAGATAAATACAAAAATTCGCCATATCACTAGTTCTTATTAATATTGTTCCCTTGTTTTCAACATAGACCAAGAGTATTCAGTTTTGGATTCATAAAACATATTTTGCCAAGAAACTATTTATTTGGTACATGTAATGCAATGTATGAAATCTTATTCAAAATATTTCCCAGTATTATGATTCTTTGTATAATAGTAATATTGTTCAAACCATGACCTCCTCTTTGAAGGATCTTATTAAGAAAAACATTGTATAGAATAGTCTAACCATCAATGGAACTTCAAAGCATTGCCTAACGTTACCTTGTAATTAATAACTTTAAACAAATATTCTCAACATTCATAAAGACAGTATGTACCAGGAATATAATACCTTCCACTAGCGACTTTCTTCTAATCAAACATATGAGTTCAAACTGATTATGCAGTAATTGCTAAGTGATATGTTCAAGCCTAAGGTAAGGTACGGTAAGGAATTTGCCCATTTTTTCCGTGCCTGAACTGTGCCGTACCGTACTAAGGTAAAATCATCATACCGTAATTCCGTACCATACACATAGGCTAAATATCAACCATACCGCACCGTACGTACAATACCCTTGAGTGTTGTCCAAACGGCAGAGTTGACGAATAGGCAGACTTGCCGGACGACGATATCAGTACAGTATGATGCATAATAATTTGCATATTCATAAAGAAAAAAGACGAGAGTGTGGTGCATAGATTGGCTAAACAGTAGAGATGTTTACGGGAGCCATACAACAATACTACGTAACTACAACATGCCTATGAACATGATTATAGAAACTACTGTATGAAAATGAGTGTAAGTACATTCCATCATGGCCACCGATTCCATGCACTCCTACCAAAGGTAGAGCCATACATCCGAAAACACGATACAAATATGAGACACTTCAAAACAGCAGAGGCTCGATCGGAACCAACGCTGACAATTTTTAGCAACGGAGAGAGAGAGGGAGAGAGGGGAATTTGAATAGATATAAAGAAACAATTAAAAAGAAAAATAGAGTGAGACAATTAAATAGATGAGAGAGCGAGAGAGAGAGAGGGAGAGAGAGAGAGAGAAGAGAGAGAGAGAGACTGGTATTCGAACAGAAATAATGTAAAAGTTACTAAAACGGTCCACGAGAGAGAAACTGGAATTATTTCATGATGACAGTAGATTGTCCAAATGACCTTGAAGAAAAGCTGGATTAAATAGGATTATTTTTGTTCCGCCTTTCTATCTTGCCCCGGTAGAAATTGTCTAAGATGAAGTCCTATCAGAAAATTTTGTCATTCAGTCCCAATTTTGATTTTACTCTTGGAGCTATAAGAATAGTTCAAGATATTTGATGTCAGAATAGAGAGCCACGACTGTGTCTATTTGTTTCATATAATGTATGTGTATAAATAAAGGCAAAAGCCACGAAGGAAAGTGAAACAATAAGATACTCCATTGTTTCACTTCCCTTCGTGACTTTTGCCTTTATGTATACTACATTTCATCACGTTCCGAATTTTTTGTTATTCAGTTATCTATGTATGTATATATATATATATATATATATATATATATATATATATATATATATATATATATATATATATATATATATATATATATATATATATATATATATATACTGTATGTATGTGTATATGTATATATACCGGATGTTTCAAAATTACAGGGCTCCCCCTCCACGGAACAAATGGAAAGTTATGAAGTTTTCTGTTATAGCCTATTTCCAAGTACATTATCTCAAGTTTCCATTAAGTTATTTTTAGACTGAGTGACGTAGTTAGATACAGCCATGGCTAACGACTCGGAGGAAATCAGATGGATTGACCGAATCCGGGCTATAACCTTCAGAGAGGCCAGGGATGCTGGTGCATCCTTCACATCATGTTCCTGGATAGCTAAATACGTTAAAAGAGATGAATCCTTTGTTAAAAGAAACTGGAACAAAAATCCATGTGGCTGTCATCGCGAAAAGAATAAGAATCTTGGAAGGCCTGAAGTCCTTTCTAAGGAGTCAAAAGACTTCATAGCTGAGGCAGTGGGTAGACCAAGAAAGTCTAAGTAAATTGGCGCTTGAACTAGAAACAAACAGGGGAAAAAAGAGAAGATATAGTGCTGTATAATGTGAATTTAAAAAATCTGGTATCAAGCCATTTCATGTTATCAGCAATCCCAACATCACTCAGCAACAGAGAGAAGATGCATGGTTTTGTGGTTCATTTCTTAAAGATTGTGATGAAGCTGACTTTCCTTATGTTGCCGCATTAGATGAATTCTTCATTTACACAGTCAGGAAGCCAAATCATAAAAATGACATCATTTGAGCTGCATGTTGGATGATATCAGCGATGACATGCACTATCGCCACGTTGTGAAATTTCCTGAATGTTTGGGAATTTTTCTCTGTTTCACAGCCAAATGGTTAATGTGGATCATCAAAGAAAAAGGACATTCATGGAATGGTGAATCCTTCAGAGAAAACATGCTCGCTGGTGGAGTATTTCCTTTCCTCAAAGATCCTGAAATGTGTTATCTGTTGAAGAAGTAACACTTTTGCATAATAATGCACCATGTTTCAAGGCTCTTCAGACAAAGAAGCTGCTTCGAAACAGTGGTATCGATTTCTTCTTGTCAAGTGAATTTCCAGTTAGCTCCCTTGACCGTAATGTGTGTAAAGACATTGGTAGTGCGAAGAGAGGTGACCGAAGTGCTCAAGGAAATGGGGTTTGAGTCTCAGCGTTTTTGTGATTTTCTGAAATCATACCCCTCAAGAATGCAGGCTGTGGTACAGGTAGATGGAGGCCACACAAAATATTAAATGTCAATTTTAGTTTATGCTGTAGAGGGGGGCCTCTAATTTCGAAACACCCTGTATATATATAATTATATAATATATATATATATATAATCTATATATATATCTATATATAAATATAATGTATCTATAGATTCAAACTGATAAGGAATTTCCTAACATTAATTTGTTTATATATCTAAAATCCAGTTACCTAACCCATTGGCTTTTCTTTATTTGTTTGCATACTAAATGCCATGTCATGCTCAAGTTACAAAGATCTATGATAAAACAGTACTTTTAATTTTTATTTTATGGGGCCCCTATGATAACATAAGTCTGGCAGTGCCTCCAGTACTTGTCTCAGATCACAAGGAACCGACTGGTGATTTCGCTCAAAAGCAAGAGGACCAAGGACAGAACCCTGAAACTCCACTTGTTATATCTGCCCATTCTGATTCTTTACCATTTATTACGACTCTGTTTTCTATAAGTTAGCTAGTCTTCAATCCAGTCTGCTATTTCTCCTACAATTCCTAAAGCTCTAACTTTTGTCATTAGTTTCTTGTGTGGAAGTTTGTCAAAGGACATTTGGAAATCTACTATTGTCGTAAATACCAAGTATGTTATGAAAAAACTCCAAGAGGTTTGATAGGTAGGATCTGTTTTGTTTGAAACCGTGTTGGCTGTTTAACAACAAGTTGTTTCTATCAATGTGATCCACAATTTGTTTTGCAATTATGGACTCAAAAGTCTTACAAACGACCGACGTTAGACGTAGTGGTCTATAATTTCCCGGCTCTTCTCTTAGACCGTTTTTGTAAACTGGGGCCACATTACCTAGTTTCCTTCCTTTTGGTACCTTTCGTTGTTCTGCATTTTTTCTGTAGAGTTTATATAGGTGAGGAACTATCTCCTGTTTAAGCTCTTTAACTCATCTAAGATGAATCCCATCTGGGCCAGGAGATTTGAACTTGTTGAGTTTGTCTATTTTGTTTTTAATGTCGTCTTCTGTAAATGTTATTTTGTCCAGTGGTTCTGCCCCTTCATATTTAATAGCAGGTTCGGGTACTGAGGTAGTGTCTTCAATTGTGAAAACACTAATAAAATACTTATTTAATAACTCTCCTTTTTCCAAGTCTGAGTTCACCAGGTTACCTCTATTGTCCCTTAGGGGACCTATGCTGTTTTCTGTTGGTTTCCTATTATTAACATGTGCAAAGAATTCTTTTGGGGTTTCTTTACAGACTGATGCAACTCTTATCTCATTTATCTTTGCATTTCTTAATAATTTGTCTGCCATTCTACAGAGTTCTTTATGCTTGCTTGCTTCTTCTGGTGTTGAGTGTGGGTTCACTGATTTGTGCAATCTGTCTCTTTCCTTATTTTTGCTTCAATGTAATACATCTAGAGTGTTTTTCTGTGTATTCCTCTTCAAAGGTTTCCCAGTACTTATCTATGCCTGTGTTCTCGTCGTACTCTAGATTTTTAACGTATTTCTTTAGCTTTTTTAGGTCTTGTCGACGGTAGTCTAATCTCCTTGATGTCTTCTTCTCTTTTTTATGTTGAACATTAATTTGAAATAAGATAACTTTATGGTCGCTTTTGCCTAGAATTGCACCTACTGAAAGGTCTGACACTAGGAATTATCTTCTGTTGATAGAACGATGTCTACTATGTTGTTTCATCTAGTAGGTTTGTCAACCCATTGGTGGAGGAATTAATTCCTTCTACGCTTGATACGGAAGTTATCGTGTCCCACTGTACTGCAATAGTAATTATTCCACTTGAAAATTGTGCAGAGAGAGAGAGAGAGAGAGAGAGAGAGAGAGAGAGAGAGAGAGAGAGAGAGCACTGATCATTCGAGTGTTCTTTTTTTTTCTCCTTTTCTCTTTTACCGTCCCAACTGCTCAGTAGCCTACTGACAAAGTGCATATTTTAATGCTTTGGCCAGCAAAGGGACCAGAATCCCAACGCTAAAAGTACAAAATATCCCTTTTATTGAACTCTGACGATCTTTACATTCCATAGCACTGAAGGTTTATCGGTAGCACCTCAAATCCGGCCGCACTGTTCGCCATTCATCTCTGTCTTGCATGCAGTCTTTTAGAGAGAGCGAGAGCGAAAGAGGGAGTTCAAATAACTGTTTGCTCTTAAAAGTGAGGAGAGGTGGGAAGAAGGAAGTTGCTATTTACGCATAATAACGTGGAGGGAAGATTAACCTGGAGTTACAACAGTAACAACGGTCTTCAACAACGGCGTGGGGAGATAGAGACAGAGAGAGAGAGAAAGAGGAAATAAACCATTTACTCTTAAAAGCTCGTGTCGAACCCTCATCACATAATGGCATCACGGCGGAATTTTCAGAGGACTTGAATGTTTTAAATTACAGTAGGCACCTCCTTCTATTTTCTGAGTCGACACTTGTTGAAGGTAAAACTCATCTCATCCAGCGCAACGTCAGGTAGTATAGGGATTGACAAAGTTTATGACGATGTTGTCCAGCCACAGAACAGTAATTGGCATGTAAATACAGTGGTTAGCAAACTAAATATCACGATCTGTTTGTCGTTTTCTTTGACAAGTTTTCTCGTTGGACGGAGGAGCGGTACTATCGCATCTACGAAGAGAGAAGAGAGAGAGAGAGAGAGAGAGAGAGAGAGAGAGAGAGAGATCTGAAGTGACTGGGCAATTGATATTTCTTTCTACATCTCTTGAAGTTGAAAGAATTTCGTAGGAATGGCTTCCATTTATTCAGCATTATATACTTATATTTTATTGTGCTTCCAGCTAGAAGGTAGTCCCAACTCTTTTCCGTTGAGGAGATAAAGAAAATTCACGCGTAAATAATGACAGTAATACCATCGTGTAGTGTTTTAACATCATTATGTATGGAGTGATTCAAGAAGTCAGCTGAAGGACAGCAGATGTAGGTGCAAAGTTGTCAGATAAGAAAATAACAGAATGTGAGATGGCTGATGCATGATAGACGTTAGCAAGGTAATAGAAGGGAATCGCAGAGTAGGTGAAGCTATAAAGGTATGGCAGATTGCATACAAAAAATTGGAAAGAAACTTAGGATGAATAAGAAGTGAAAGCCAAAATTGGAACATATGAAAAGATAGTTGAGCTAACACACCTTTATGGAAGTGCAGTGTGGATACTGATTATGAATGAAAGAAAAATAGATTGCAGCTGTAGAGATGAATTTATTGGATAGTAAATGTGGCGCGGGAACTACGGAAGGTGTGGGGAATAGGAGATGTATAGAACTGCAGTAAAAGTTGGTGGAATTGAAAGAATTGATAAGATTTTTCTGAGAACCAGTTGTCACTAAAAGATTGGATGCGATAAGTTTAGATTCATAGACAATAATTCGAAAGTGCTTTGGGGATGTGAAGAGCAGGACATGGAAAAATCAGGAGAGATGCAGTGGAAGAGACGTTGGAAGGGGATGGACTTAATATACAGGAAGTGTAAGAGTGCGTGTGCTAGATTTAGGTGGATGACTGTGAAGGAGGTTCGACCAACTGCTGGTGATCTGTCTGTTCAAATGCATCAATCTGCCATGTTGTAGTTTTCTGCAAAGGGTCTCCCACCACGATTCAGGAGTTAAGTAGGAATGTGGCGGCAGCCATTGGATTTCACTACTCGAGAACCACACTCACATAGGTGAAACAGCTTCACGCACACACACACATGTATAGTATATACACATACTATGTTAGTGTGTGTATGTGTATGTGTTTCGTTCGCAGGTCCTTCATAGATGTTTATACACTGTTGGCCCGAGTCGGAAGTTTCGCCACAAACAAGTGTGGAGACACCTGAAGCAACAAGTGTGCACCTAAATATAAACGTGAGAGAACAGGTGTAAGACTCGTTGATACCCTGGGAGTTACAAATGTTGTTTTCCTGTCGTTTAGGATTCGAGTCATAGAGGAGACGAGAGTAGACAGTATCTCTTGGGAAAAAGAGAGAGAGGGGGAAGGTTAGGGAAGATTTCTATCAGAAATGACGAAAGGGAAAATATCCAGTGCTACATGCTTAATCGTAAAAAAATGATCGAAATAAAAAGTTATTACCATAAGATGCATGGTATGTGGAAATTGCTGTTAGAATTGATGATTCATGGAAAATAATTATTCGAAGTTACGGAATTAGACGGAAGATGAATGTGTTTTCATAAATGCAAAAGATGAAGATAAAATTGAAGATTGACGCTTAGCAAATACGAATAAGGGAAGAGGAACAGTATTTAGGAACCCTGCTTGGTCGCCCTCGCCCCTCCCCCCTCCATTTTTTGTTTAAACACCGCCACTAAAAAAAAAAAAATGATGTCTCATTACAAAGTGTTTATTGATATATAGATTGATTAATCAGCTGTTCTTTTTACAACTCCAAGGGTCATCGACCCCGGGAAGTTTAGTGTGGATCATCCAGCTTGACTGTCATAGGAACAGGAATGCTATTAGTTTCCTGAAACGTGACGTCACCTACTGCTGATTTATTAGGTCTAGTTGCCCAGATGATGCTGTATAGCAGCGGTATTTTCACATGTTACATTCACTTTCATTGCTTTGAGAATTTTGTGAATCTCTCTCTCTCTCTCTCTCTCTCTCTCTCTCTCTCTCTCTCTCTCTCTCTCTCTCTCTCTCTCATTATGATTTTAATTTAATAGTCTAAGTATTTCCCTTGTTCTAAAAGTCTAAGTACTTCCTGGTTCTAACTCACTTCAATTAAATTGAAGGAAAACAGCTCAATTGCCACTCTATATTTCTACCTAAACAAAATTAAATACACTGGTGAGAAAAAAAATAAAACACTTATACAAATTTTAAATACCAAAATTTATTATCAAACTCAAAATTTATAAGTGAAATTCACAATCTCAGGGAGATTTACTGTCACTTGAAAACAACACAAAGTTTAATTAATTCTTGAATTAATTATTAAGTTAAATTAAATCAAAATAAATTTATCATAAAAATCAAGAAAATTAATTAATCCAATTGAAATTCAAGTGTCAGGTAATAACTGAAATTGGGAAATTAATTAACAATTGCTAAACAACAATAAAACTTGAAAGGAATTCTAAGTAAATGCATAGTAACTCACAAGTGTTAAACTCAGTTAAATATGCAATGATTATTTAATGAAAAAAATTACGTTAATCAAATTGTGAATGTAAATGAAAACAGAAAAATGTGGAAAATACCAGAATTGTAAAACCACTAAGAAAGCATTAATCACAGAGAATATATAAAAAACACACTTCAATAAGAAAAATGGACAAATGCACAAAAAAATTACTTCAATAAGAAAAATGGATAAATGCACAAAAAATCACTTCAAAGAAATAAACACAGAACATAAAAATTTGCAATGTGCAAAAAATAAAAGTTTCAACCAAAACCACTGAAAATCTGTTTTTAAGTTTCACCAAACCTCTCTAAATCTGTTTCTAAATTGCAACTTAAAACTTGTCATAACACTTTACCTTGGTATCAATTATGTCTCTGCTGCAGCTAGCTCCAAAATGCACCATATTAAAAAAATTCACCATGTTCCAAAAAAGTTGCCGTTACACACTTGTAAAAGGTTTGTTCAGATTCCACAATACGCACTAAGCAATATTAAATAAATCTATGAAACACGAAATCTAAAGTTTATTAGTGACCAATCACTAAGTATAAAATCTTTACGTTAATGTGAAATCAAAAGAGAGAGAGAGAGAGAGAGAGAGAGAGAGAGAGAGAGAGAGAGAGAGAGAGAGAGAGAGAGAGAGAGATCCATATGCCACCTTTTCAAATTTCAGAATGACAACATTTCTCTTGTATGGTAACTAACTTTGCAAGACATAGAGGCCTGACGGGCTCAAATCGTTTTGGACCTGAAGTTCAGCTAGTATCGTAAAAATTCTCTTTCAAAACAATAAGTAGAGAGAAAGTGGGATTACAGTCATAAATAACATTTAGTATTACACGATTTAAAACAATAAAAGTCTTTTAAAATAAAAGATATGATTATAGAATTTTCTCAAATTAAATTAAGTTTCATCATGATTATAGAATTTTCTCAAATTAAATTAGGTTTCATCATTTCCTTGGATAATGACGTCACAAACCTTTCCACTTTAATATTAAAGTACTTACAAGTTAACAAATTCTCTTTTAACAAATCGAGAGATATAAGAGTTAATTTACCAGTAATATTAGATAGTTTTCAATACAAGAACATCTCTAACTACTTATATTAAATGAAAGGTATCAGACGTACATGAAACTTTTAGGGAGAATCCTTCTAGAAGCTTCTAATATGACATAACTTTACAGAAAAATGGTGAAATCTTCACGTGGTTCCTCGACAAAGACGCACACGTCTGAAACAGACTTGAATGAGTAAGATTGACAGGATTCCAAAACAAAACGGAGGCTTCGAGATCTTATCTCGAATGATGACAACAATTTCTTGCTTTGCACGGACAAAGCTAATCTCTCTCTCTTTTCACATTCCATGTTATTCTTAACTTTTAAATTATGTTATGCGAAATCTGAACATATATTATGATAACATACTAACTCTAAGCAAAATAAGGAATCTGAAAATATTGAAAATAATTTTACAACACTTCGTAGAGTTAAGGAGAGAATGATATGCAATGCGAAAGAAACAGCATATAAGAATATATATGTTTATATATATATATATATATATATATATATATATATATATATATATATATATATATGTATATAAATATATACACACACACACACACACACACACACACACACACACACACACATATATATATATATATATATATATATATATATATATATATATATATATATATATATATATATATATATATATATATGTATATATATATATATATATATATATTATATATATATATATATATATATATATATATATATATATATTATATATATATATATATATATATATATATATATATATATATATATACTATTCTGAATTCACCTCGATCACTCCTAGGAAATATAATTAACACTGAAAAATTTGGCCTTGACTGGAGGACGAGGGATCAACAAAGAGAAAAAAACTAAACTACTCAGGCATAAGGCCGATGTTACTGAAGAGGGTGGAAGTTACATAAAAGCTGGACTCTAGTTTTAAGCCCTGTATTTACATGAATTTACAGAGGTCTAGGGGACTAAAACAGGAGGATCGCTTTGTTGATCCACCGGAACACGTGGCTGGAGCAATCCAGTCATGGCGTTCAAAGATTTTGTGCAACGGATTAAAATTTCAAGCGTGCTTCAAAGATTTCCAACTCCTACCACAATCAGGCGCAGCATTTGTGTGCAAATAGAGGACACAGGCATAAGGCGGGGGCCGCATGAGGGTGAACGTTACACACTACTTTCTTTCAATCTAAAGGCCACTCATGGGGAAATGAAATGACTGGGAAATTTACACAAAGGGAACTATTTTGTTGCTTGAATTCACTAGGGGGATGTCACTTGTATCACAAGGGAGTAATAACAGAATTGAGCACAGATGGGGAAATGAGAAACTTCACAAGTGTTCTTGGAAAAAGGAAATGAAACACAGACAAAGGTAAAAACAATTCTCTGGCTGAACTGGAACTTCCTCTCACAGTAGTAGAAGGCTTGTAGTCTTCCCCTTGATGTCTCCATGCACTACAGACTTTAGAAATATACTTGGGACTTCCCAGAGAGCATGGGGAAGCAGGCAAAGGGCGGGAAAATGGGGCATCTGGTCGGGTGCAGGAGATCTGACCTGTCCTAGGTCTGGAGTTCTTCTGAGGCCTGGCCGCTGATTCCCAATCTTTTTGAAGGGTTGGCTCTGTAGGGGGTAATTCCAACAACCAATGGGAGAAGAGATAGTTTTTTTTCAAGAGAATGGAGAGAATGGATTCTTCCACTTAGAAGGGGCAACTTACATATACACATAGATGCATGAAACTTGGTAAAATGACTGTTTTCCTTGGTTCTGGCTTAAAATCTTGAACACCTCCCCATTCTAGAGGACATTTCAACCCTAGACGGGTTGGAATGGACAAGACAAGCCAGAAACAAGGACCAATTGCAAAATAGATTACTGGGCCTTCCATTCTCCCTTGAGTGGACTTATAATATAAGCAATGTTCAAACTCTGCTGATGATAATATTCATGAAGTCTTACTCGACAGGCAGAGAATTAAGCAAAATGAAGTGTGACTTGACTAAAGATTAACTTGCTATATTCCAATAAAGAATACTCTTCAAATATAACATCACACTGAGAATAACAATGGATAGCAATCATTGGATGTATATGGACTTAACCTACAGGTAAATTACATCGTGTATAATACTACTATCTCAATTGTTCAAGGCAAAACATACTATCTGTTTACCCCTGATGGGGCGATATGACGCGTTTAGGTGTGTCAATGGCCCTACAGTTTCGTTAAATAACTTTGTCGCGTAACAAGAGGACGCCTAACAGTATTAATTACATCCACGCAAACATTAGTGCAACTAACAAGGGGAAAATTAATGAAGTAATTTCGTTGAGATTGAATAAGATAACATACACACACACAAATAAAAAAAATGTGAATTTCACCAAAGACAATGGTAATCTCACAAAAGATAAAGACTAGGGAATAACACTAAATAAAAAGCTAATCAACCAATGTATAAACAAGTCAGGCTTCGAAATTATCTCTAAGCTATAGCAACATTTGCTGGCTGATATTTTCCCAAGTCAAATGGAATTCTAAGTGCCTGGAATAGGGCACGGTGCCAATTGTGGCACTTTTATGACAGTAGTTCCCAAAGAAATACTAATTTATACAAGGCCAGAGTAGCTGGCAGGTTTGGCTCTGCCTAAGCAGAGCATACAATATACAATAAATGCCTCAAGGCAGTAAATAAGAGGAAAGGAAACCAAGGAAGAGAAGATACAGACAGTGCTAAAAGGAAAAAGAAAGTTACCAAAGGGTCAGAAGGAAGTAGAAGTAGCAGAATCTGGCACTCTCCTCTGGATGTAGAGGGTCAAAATTCTCTATAAGAGGGTGGCATTGTGCCAGGCACAAGTGGAGAGAGGCTATTGGCTCTCGAAAGGTTTCGGAAAACCTTGATGCCCTTTTCCCTTCTTCCTTTGACCTCTCCGAGGTCGGTTTGATGATGCCATGGGGGGCCTTGGATGATCCAAGTCCTTTGAAGATTCCACAGGGGTCAGCTGCAGCTGCTGCGATAACTGGGGCCTTGGCACTTGTCCCCGTGCCTAAGGCTGCGTGGCTTGGTTCCCTGAGTTCTTTGGCCAAATAGGATTCAGCAGAGTCATTACTCTGGGACTGGTTAGCTGCTGACGGAGGGGGATTGGATGAGGTAATGGTATTCGGAATGGGCTTACCCGTGGGGAGGACCGACTCTGGGGCGGTCTGTGGGGCCGCACCATTGGTGGAGTGTCCACTATGGTCATGGGTGTCCTGAAGGATTCCTATTGGAATTGGCTCTTCCTTGACTGCTGGCATGGGTAGTTGGGCCAAGCCAGCGGAGGGAGAGCGACCGGGACTTAGAGCTCCAGGAGGAAGACTCAAGTCTGGCCTTGGCACTGGCACTAAGGCCATTCCTGACTTAGTGGAAGGACTCAAACGTGGCTCAACATCCATGAGAGATGGAGCCTGGCACTACCTGGCCCCTTCAAGTGGCATTGGCTGTGCAGAGGTAGTCCTTAGAGGCCCGTGGAATGGGTCTGGAGCTATGTGAGGGCAGGGGCCCTGAAACGGTATAAAGTTAGGAGGAGACAAAGTCTTGTCCTAGCAGGACATCATAACCTCCTGGTATATAGGTTGCTACTGCCATGGTACATATCTTAGAACGGTGAGGTCGTGTGACTTTCAACCGGACAGTAGGTAGGAACATCTTGACATGGTTGAGGCTCTCTATTGTTATGAACTGGTGCCTATCAACCTTAGCTCCGTAAGGAATTTTATCCTCTCGGATGATGGAGAATTGCACACCAGTGTCATCGAAAGCTTGGACCTGGTGGGCAGGATAACAACCTCTGAGAGGTGCGACAAATATGGGGCCCTGAGCAGGGGGCCCTAGAGTTGATGGATTCGTCATGGCCATAGCAATGGCAGAAACAGGAGCTTTCTTGGGGCATCCCACCCAGGCAGCAGTGTGCCCATGCACTTTGCATGTGTCACAGAAACTTGCTAAAATCCGGCCTGGGCCTGTTGTTTCTGTTCCAATGGCCATTGTTTTTGTTATTATAATTGGGTAGTCCATTCGAGGGAGTGGCAGCAGCTTGCTGAGGAGGATCCACTTTTGAGAGGCACTGCTCCGTGGTGTGACCTAGTTTGTTGCAATGAACCACACACGTTTCTGAGGAAGGTTATTGGGGTGCTGGGTAGGCTAAGAGGTGGCAGTAGGAGTGAGAGGGAGAGCAGGACGTATTTTCTTCTTTAAAGAACTCTGCAATGGATGGTGGGTGTCATGGGCATCTGCCCATTAACAGCGATCCAAAATAGTCTTAGGGGCCTTGTCCACCAAGTGGGTGGCAAGATCAGGGGGAGCGTAGGACAGGAAGTCTTCTAATTGAAAGAGTTCTAAGACCTCCTCAACAGATGTTGCGTTGGAGGCCTTCATCCACCTATGGAGGGCTTGCGTCTGCTTGGCTGCCCACTCTGTCCATGTCTGGTTAGCCTCCTTGGGCATAGTCCTCCATTTCTGCCTCCACCAGTCTGGGGTCAATTTGTAAGCCCCAAGGATTGCCTCTCGGACGAGGGCAAGATCTTGTCGCTCATTCAGGGGAAGACCCTCCAATGCAGTCCACCCTTTGCCAGCGAGATGCTTGCCAAGGAGGGCCACCTCCTGAGGGGTTGGACTGAAGTTCCCAAACACCCTCTCGATATGGTTGAGCCAGGTGTCGGTTCGTTATCATCCCAAACCATAATAAGGCCGCCCATGCTGTGAAGGTGAGAGGGTGCAGGGGGTGTGGGACTCATGGGTGCCAGTGCCAGACTGGCACTCTGGACTGCCATAGCCAGTTCATGTGCTCTTTCTTTCTCCCTTTCGGCTGCTTGGAATGCTCTTTCAGCTGCTTCTCTTCTCTCTTGTGCTTTTCTTTCAGCTGCTTCTCTTTTCTCTTGTGCTTCTCTTTCAGCTGCTGCTCTTATCTCTTGTGCTTCTCTTTCAGCTGCTTCTCTTTTCTCTTGTGCTTCTCTTTCAGCTGCTTCTCTTTTCTCTTGTGCTTCTCTTTCAGCTGCTTCTCTTCTTTCTTGTGCTTCCCTCTCCTTCCCTCTTTTGACTGCTCTGTTTTGGGCTGCTTCCTTCAGCTTATCATTCACCCAATTGATCAGCTTTGCACCCTCCAGCCTCAGGGCTCTTCCGGCTTCTGTGAAGGCCTTAGCCTCCTCCAGTGCTGCGTTACTGGCTATCTCCTCAGCCGTAAACCGCTAGTAGACTAGCCTGAGAATAATAGGATGGAAGGTAGTTGCAAAACTGCAAATGTTGCCTAGGGTATGCAGAAATGCTCGACGCGTAGCATGGCGGAACCCTCACGCCGTAGAATCTCTGTAATTTACAGTTCAGCGGAGAACCCGACGCCTGCAATGGATTTGGTAATAAATTTCGTAAAATAAAACGAAAGAATCTGGTCACGAAATTCACGGAAATTCAAACGTGAAAACATGGCAAATGAATGTTGTAAAGGCGGAAATTCAACGCCAGTACGGTAAGGTAAAAAGGAAAAAAAACCTAGTCACGAAATTCACGGAATCTTCAAGTGAAAACGTCGCAAATGAATGTCGTAAAGGCAGAAATTCAGCACCAGTAGGGGTTTGTAAGGTAAAAAGGGAGAGAAAAAATGTAGTCATGAAATTCACAGAATCCTCATGTGAAAACATAGTAAATGAATGTCGCAAAGGCGGAAATTCAACGCCAGTACAGGTTTGTAAATACAAGAGGAAAAAAATCTGCTCACGAATTCAAGGGACTTCAACTTGAAAAACATGGCAAATAAATGTCGTAAATGCAGAACTGCATCCAAATACGGTTTTGTACA